>NC_091203.1:3321521-3350965 GCF_040958095.1 Procambarus clarkii
CTCTCTCTCTCTCTCTCTCTCTCTCTCTCTCTCTCTCTCTCTCTCTCTCTCTCTCTCTCTCTCTCTCTCTCTCTCTCTCTCTCTCTCTCTCTCTCTCTCTCTCTCTCTCTCTCTCTCTCTCTCTCTCTCTCTCTCTCTCTCTCTCTCTCTCTCTCTCTCTCTCTCTCTCTCTCTCTCTCTCTCTCTCTCTCTCTCTCTCTCTCTCTCTCTCTCTCTCTCTCTCTCTCTCTCTCTCTCTCTCTCTCTCTCTCTCTCTCTCTCTCTCTCTCTCTCTCTCTCTCTCTCTCTCTCTCTCTCTCTCTCTCTCTCTCTCTCTCTCTCTCTCTCTCTCTCTCTCTCTCTCTCTCTCTCTCTCTCTCTCTCTCTCTCTCTCTCTCTCTCTCTCTCTCTCTCTCTCTCTCTCTCTCTCTCTCTCTCTCTCTCTCTCTCTCTCTCTCTCTCTCTCTCTCTCTCTCTCTCTCTCTCTCTCTCTCTCTCTCTCTCTCTCTCTCTCTCTCTCTCTCTCTCTCTCTCTCTCTCTCTCTCTCTCTCTCTCTCTCTCTCTCTCTCTCTCTCTCTCTCTCTCTCTCTCTCTCTCTCTCTCTCTCTCTCTCTCTCTCTCTCTCTCTCTCTCTCTCTCTCTCTCTCTCTCTCTCTCTCTCTCTCTCTCTCTCTCTCTCTCTCTCTCTCTCTCTCTCTCTCTCTCTCTCTCTCTCTCTCTCTCTCTCTCTCTCTCTCTCTCTCTCTCTCTCTCTCTCTCTCTCTCTCTCTCTCTCTCTCTCTCTCTCTCTCTCTCTCTCTCTCTCTCTCTCTCTCTCTCTCTCTCTCTCTCTCTCTCTCTCTCTCTCTCTCTCTCTCTCTCTCTCTCTCTCTCTCTCTCTCTCTCTCTCTCTCTCTCTCTCTCTCTCTCTCTCTCTCTCTCTCTCTCTCTCTCTCTCTCATTCTCTCTCTCTCTCTCTCTCTCTCTCTCTCTCTCTCTCTCTCTCTCTCTCTCTCTCTCTCTCTCTCTCTCTCTCTCTCTCTCTCTCTCTCTCTCTCTCTCTCTCTCTCTCTCTCTCTCTCTCTCTCTCTCTCTCTCTCTCTCTCTCTCTCTCTCTCTCTCTCTCTCTCTCTCTCTCTCTCTCTCTCTCTCTCTCTCTCTTCTCTCTCATTCTCTCTCTCTTCTCTCTCATTCTCTCTCTCTCTTTCTCTCTCTTTCTCTCTCTCTCTCTCTCTTTTTTTTCAATAACAGTGTTGATAATGTGAATAAATAAATAAATAATAGTAATAACTCACGTTTATAGCGGCGGGTTCTTGACGGTCGAGGGTCGAAATCAGAAGGCATGCCCGAGCATTGTGGAGTATGGGGCGAGGGCGACGATTCTGGGTCATCACAATCGCTGAATAAGTCGGGAGACCAAACTCGCAGATGCAGAATGCTCACTAATGAGTCCCATTACTCAACGGCTTTTCTAATCATTGTAGTCGTGGTGGAATGTGCATCTAATGCAGCTGCTGTCGTTGCATTAATGTTGAGTTTGATGCGCAGGGCATCAGTAGCTTCACATTCCAGTAAGTAGTGTAATAGTGGCGCTTCTGTTTCTGTTCCACAGATGTGACGCTCTTTAACTTTTGGGTTCATTACCTCCCAGCAGCACTTGTAACCAAGTCTGAGTCTGTGTATGGCTACTGCAATGTCTCTGGATATCGTTTTGCCAGGTTTGAAAGTGGCTTGTGGCTTGTTCGTACCATATCGCAATGGATCTTCCTTCCGCTACTTTGGTTCTGTGGCGACTTTTGATAGTTGAGAATATTTTCTTCTTGATTTGCTCCTTTATATGTGAGAAACATGGAGGTATTTGAACCTGTACAACAGGTAGAGCAGTGACAGTTTTTGCTAGTGAGTCTGTCTTTTCATTACCATCTATGCCAATTAGACTTGGTATCCAATTTAGGGTGATTGATAGCCCTCGATTATGGGCTTCTTTTGTTGCATTCCTATATGTTGAATTTTGGGATGTGAGGAGTTGTTTATTATCTCTGTGCGGACTAGATAACAATGCCTGGAGCGAATAGCCATGCCCTAATCCAACTTAATATAGCACCCCCAATACCATGAGCCTCTATTTTTTTAATCAGTCTTTCATGGTGTACTGTATCAAAAGCTTTGCTAAAGTCAAGGTACACAACATCACAATTCTTACCACTATCAACTGCCTCAACAATGCTGGAATAAAATGATAGCAAATTTGCTAAACATGAACTACCAAATGGCAGTTCATGTTTAGCAGTTCATGGCAATTTGTAAAACCATGTTGCGACTAATTTATTAATTTATGTTTTTCAAGATGAAGACGTATTGTATTTGCCATTATCGATTCAAGTAACTTTCCCACAATACACGTTAGGCTAATTGGCTGATAGTTTGACGCAAGTGATCTATCTCCTTTCTTAAAAATTAGTACCACATTAGCTACCTTCCATGACTCTGACACTCTACCTAACTCTATTGATTTATTAAATATGGTAGACAGTGGCTCGGAGAGCTCCTCTTTGCATTCTTTAAGCACCCTGGCAAACACTTCATCCGGCCCTGGGGATTTGTTTGGTTTTAGTTTTACTATTTGTTTAATTACATCCTCCCTGGTAACTGCTAAACTAGTCAACCTGTCCTCATTCGCACCCACATAGATTTGTTCGGCAGAAAGCATATTGTTAAGTTCCTCTTTAGTAAATACAGATATAAAATATATATTAAAAATACTACTCATCTCCTCGTCATTATCCGTTATTTGACCTGTCTCTGTTTTTAATGGACCTATCCTTTCCCTAGTCTTAGTTCGATATAACTGAAAAAAAACATTTAGTATTTGTCTTCGTTTGCCCTGCTATGCGAATTTCGTAGTTTCTTTTTGCTTTCCTTTTTTTAACATTTCTAACCACTTGTACGAATTCCTGTTCTAAATCAGGTGCCAGTCAGTAAATCCAGTCAGGTTCTGTCACAGTTAGAGGTTGTGTTAGCTGGAGCTCCGATTGTAGTAATTTATTACAGCAATAATGGAAGGATTAGTGAAGGAACTGGTGAATTTAGTTGGAGCTCTGGGGACAGAGTTGGATTCGCTACGGGAGGAGGTACGACAGCTGAAACAACATCAGGAAGAAACAAAGGAGGCGACCAGTGTTAAAAAGACCTCGCCTTGGCAAGTTGTAAAGGACAGGGGTCTTAAGAAGACTTTGGCAAAACCGACACCTAATAGCCTAAGGACTTCTAACACATTTGATGTGTTAGAGGACGAGTGCTGTGGTGAACCTGTAGTTCAACGAGGAGGCAAAGGCAAAGCAACGATGAACATTGAAGCGCAGGTCCCTCAAAGTGCCCTAAAGGAAAAGGGAGGAACGAAGCGAATTTTGGTTGTGGGAGATTCCCAGGTGAGGTATTTAGACAAAACGTTTTGTGCCAGAGATAAAGGAAACAGGTTAAGGGTTTGCTATCCGGGAGCTGGTATTGGTGATATTGTTGGAAACATGAAAGATATTATGAGGGAAATGGGAACAAACCCATTATTTGTAGTAGTGCAGGGGGTAATGATGTTGGGCGAGTTAGGAGTGAGGAACTAATACAGAGATTCAAGACAGCAATAGAATTAGTTAGGAGCAAGGGAGGAATCCCGATCATATGTGGCATTCTTCCAAGAAAGGGAGTGGGAAATGAATGGATGTCGAGGGCACTTGGTGTCAATTGCAGGCTGGAAAGATTTTGCAAATCTAATGCAATATCTTTCATAGACAACTGGGAACACTTCTATGGAAGAAATGAAATGTATGCGCGGGATGGGGTGCATTTATCGAGGGCTGGGGTTGTTGATGTTGTGAACTCGTTGGAAGAAGTGGTTAGAGGTGTTTGTTTGGGTTTAAACTGTTAGTAGATAGTGGTATGGGAATTGATTTGGAGGAAGGAGATAATAAAAGTATGTGTTTGGGGGAGAAAGGAATTGGCAAAAATGATCAGGGAAATTGAAGGGCCTCAAAATAACAATTCACTTAGGGTATATTACACTAACAGTAGAAGTCTAAGAAATAAAATAAACGAATTAAATGCTCTTGTCTGCACAGAAAAAATAGTTATTATCGCGCTTACCGAAACGTGGATGAATGTAGAAAATAGAGAACTTTTAGCTGAATATCAAATAAATGGATTTAAACTATTTCACACAGATAGATATATTAGACGAGGAGGGGGAGTAGCCATATACGTTAGGGACAATTTGAAATGTAGTCTCAAAGAGGGAATCAAGTCTGAGCCACACACAGAAACTATTTGGATAGAATTAAACGAAAAAACAAATAATATTATAATAGGAGTTATATATAGGCCACCAAATTTAGACAGAATGGAAGCAAAGCATCTATGGGATGAAATATCCAGAGCATCTAGATCTAACAGTATTTGTCATGGGTGACTTTAATTTTAGTGGAATAAACTGGTTGAACAAAACAGGGAATAATGAAGCAGAAGATTTTCTAGAATTAATTGACGATTGCTTTCTTAAGCAACACATTAAGGAACCAACGCGGGAAAATAATATTTTAGATTTAGTGTTAACTAGCAGGGAAATACAAATTAAGGACATAGAAATAGGGAGTGAGCTAGGGAACAGTGATCATAAAGAAATCAGATTTAGCATAGAATGGAATAGATCTGCAGGAGAAAATTATGTTAAAGTACCTGATTTTCGAAAAGCTAATTTCAATAACCTAAGAAATTTATTGGGTCAAATAGATTGCAAAGTCTTGGGTATGGGGTGGGGCCGGTCTTAGAGGTAGACGTGAACCCAGCGATAGGTGACGTAAAAGGGGTTTTCGATGTGAACTCAAAATATAACCTATTTAAAAATATTCTAAGCGAAGCCCAGGAATGTAGTATACCATATAAATTGAATAGATCGAATACTAATGATCCAAAGTAGATAACAAAGGATCTGAAGAACCTTATAGGTAAAAAGAGAGCGTGGTACAAAAGGATTAAGAATGGGGAAGTCAGTTTGGAACAGGAATTTGTACAACTGGTTAGAAATGTTAAGAAAGAGATAAGGAAAGCAAAAAGAAACTATGAAGTTCGCATAGCAAAGCAAGCAAAGACAAATCCTAAAGGGTTTTTCCAGTTATACCGGACAAAGATTAGGGAAAGGATAGGTCCATTAAAAACTGAGACAGGTCAAATAACAGATAATGATGAAGAGATGAGTAGTATTTTTAATAAATATTTTATATCTGTATTTACTATAGAGGAACTTACCTTCAATAATATGCCTTCAGCCGAACAAGTCTATGTGGGTGGGGACGTGGACAGGTTGACTAGTTTAGCAGTTACAAGGGAGGATGTAATTAAACAAATAGTTAAACTCAAACCAAACAAATCCCCAGGGCCCAGGATCCCCAGGGATCCCCAGGGCTTTCCGAGCCACTGTCTACCATATTTAATAAATCAATAGAGTTAGGCAGAGTGCCAGAGGTATGGAAAGTTGCTAATGTGATACCAATATTTAAGAAAGGAGATAGATCACTTGCGTCAAACTATCGACCAATTAGAATAACGTCTATTGTAGGAAAGTTATTTGAATCAATAATTGCAAATAAAATTCGTCCTCATCTTGAAAAACACAAATTAATAAATGAGTCTCAGCATGGTTTTACAATTGGCCGTTCATGTTTAACAAATTTGCTATCTTTATATTCCAGCATAGTTTAGGCAGTTGATAGTGGTAAGGATTGTGATGTTGTGTAACTTGACTTTAGCAAAGCCTTTGATACAGTGCCACATGAAAGACTGATTAAAAAAATAGAGGCTCATGGCATTATAGGTGCTTTATTAAGTTGGATTAGGGCATGGCTATTCCAAAGGAAACAGAGTTAGTACAAATGGGGTTAAGTCAGAGTGCGAAAATGTTGTAAGTGGAGTGCCTCAGGGCTCTGTCCTGGGACCTCTGTTCTTTATAATATATATCAATGATTTAGAGTCAGGTTTGAGTAGCAACATTTGAAAATTTGCCGATGATACAAAAATTGGCAGAGAAATTAACACAGAAGAAGACTCACTATCGCTTCAATTTGATCTAAATGGGGTTTTGAAATGGTCAAAGGATTGGCAGATGCAGTTTAATGCTGATAAATGTAAAGTTTTCAGGCTAGGTAATGATGATAGAGTTACAAGATACGAGCTAGATGGTGTTGAGATTGCGAAGTCGGATTGCGAAAGGGATCTGGGAGTTATGATTAGTAAGAATTTAAAACAAAAGGATCAATGCATGAATGTTCGTAATAAGGCAAATAGGACACTGGGATTTATTAATCAAAGCGTTAGTAACAAGACACCTGGTGTTGTTCTTCAGCTATATCTTGCTCTGGTTAGGCCCCATTTAGATTATGCAGTTCAGTTTTGGTCGCCGTACTATAGAATAAATATAAATTCACTTGAACGTATCCAGCGTAGGATGACTAAGTTAATTCCCCAAATTAGAAACCTTTCATATGAAGAAAGATTAACAAAGCCTAAATTGCATTCACTGGAAAGGCGAATAGTTAGGGGTGACATGATAGAGGTTTACAAGTGGATGAATGGACATAACAAAGGAGATATTAATAGGTATTAAAAGTATCAAAACAAGACAGAACACGAAACAATGGGTATAAATTGGATAAGTTTAGATTTAGGAAAGACTTGGGTAAATACTGGTTCAGTAACAGGGTTGTTGATTTGTGGAACAAATTACCACGTATCGTGGTGGAGGTGGGGTCCCTCGATTGTTTGAAGCGCTGGTTGGACAAGTATATGAGTGGGATTGGGTGGTTATAGATAGGAGCTGCATCGTATGGGCCAATAGGCCCTCTGCAGTTACCTTTGTTCTTATGTTCTTATGTTTTTATGTTCATAGACCATTTTCTGACCAATTTTCATCAAAGACCATTTGAGGACAGATTTTCATCAGAGTCCAGTAGATGATCTAAACTATTCAGAGACCAGTTCAAGACCGAAATATAATAGAGATCATTAAATGACCGAAATTGAATAGAGACTAGTGTGAACCCGAAAATAGTCAGAGACCAGTATGAACCTGAAAATAATCAGAGTCCAGTTAAAGACCAAAATAATTTCAAAGACCATTTTAAACCAAAAATATGACAGACCAGTAAAATACCAAAAACTATTCAGAGACCATTTCAGACCAATTTTAATCAGAGTCCATTTAAGGTCTAAAATTTGTCAGAGTCCAGTTAAAGACCGAAAATTAGTCAGAGTCTCTTCGAAGACCGAAATTAATCAGAGTCCAGTTTGAGACCAAAATTGAACAGAGACCATTTTAGACCAAAAATCACTGCTGAGTTCTTAAAGAGTTCTAATGGAGGAAATTCAAATATTAATAGAGTCCGTTTGAAGACCGAAAAATTAACAGAGTCCAGTTTGAGCAAAAAAATATTCAGAGCCTATTTTCAGGCCAATTTTCATCTGAGTTCAATTCATGACCCAAATTTGTCAGAGACCGCATCATCGCTACCATAAGCCCAAATTTAGCATAATTTTAAACAGTCATGTTTCAGACATCGAAAATCAGATCAAGTCAATAAGAAAGTTCTATCTCTTGTTCCCCGCCTTACTTTACTATTACAATTCTTTAGTATCCAATCAATTTCCTCGAGATTTAAAACACAGCTATTTCAGATACAGTAAAATACAATAATGTAGTTACCGAACTACATTATTAGATAGCGACGAGAGGAGCTCTCATGCCTGCTATAGTTCACTATTACGACCTATTTAGCATCCAATCAACCCTCCTGAAATTTAACACCACTGCATATCAGACATAGTAAAATACAACAATTTAGTAATTGTGCTCCAGCTCCCACCCCCCGCCATAGCTCTCTCTCTCATATCTTCTTTATTATCTAACCAAATCCAATAAAATTTAAAGCATACATTCTACTCACTGAGTGAGTAAAGAAAACTCAATTACCAAGCTCAAGCTTCCGTTCTCTGTCTTAGATTACTCCTGTAAATTCACTACTATTAGTCCATATACCCTAATATATATAATCCAACTACATTTTAGACCCCTGTAAAATAAATCAAAAGCAAATTTCCGAACTCCAACTCTTGTCTTCCACTTTAGTTCAATGTTCATCAAAATTAATTCAGATCAAGATGTGCTCCAGTCTATCACCTTATAAAAATAAACATCCTGTCTTTTAATACCCTTTTTTACTCAGCTATGTAAATAATCACTAACGAGCTAATATTCACACAGTAATAAAAACCACATGGTCAGATCGCACCTTACCTTCAATATCCTTTGTTTACTCTGCTATGTAATAATCACACACGTTCAAATCACACTTTACCTTTTCCCACCCTTATCTTCCTATGTATCAAATCTCCATGTAATTAGAAGTCTAGTTTATAGCAGTAGCCCAATATCATGGAGTTTGAAAAACATCCTTGTATGCTTATTGTATGTAATGCTACATAAATGCTGTATAAGTAACATTATGTGAACCGAGATGGAGATTGTACACATTTAGGTCTTGGATGTATTACTCACATGTATACTGTGTAATTTCCATTGAATTTGTGTTCCTTGCATTGTCCTCGTTTTATAACATTTACTGAAATAATGGCACTGAAATGTATACCACCTAGATAAGCTTTCGATACACATGTTATATATATATCTACTTTATTTTGTATTCTTTTATACATATGCATTAATGGTTGGCCGACGTCCTGAATCCTCCCTTACTCCTCCCTCCACCCTTAGATGTGCTGACTCGCGCCAGTGTTACCATGTCGTATCGAAATGATTTCCTTGTGTACTTATTTTTTATATCATATTAAATTCTTTAATGTATTGAATTCTTGTTATGAATCATTATGTAAGGTTGTGTCTTATAATCTTTACTTGCCGTATATTAAATTAGAAGTTCATGAGTGAGTTATGTTTGTAAACGAGCTAGAAATATTTGAAAGTTGAGGGTCAGTTGACTCATTAGGTTGGATACAGTGTCGCTTCCGGCCAGCTTGGCTCAGGGCAGTCACTTCTCCTTTACCCTTCCCGGCAAGAGCACCTGTAGCGTTCTGGTCCTAGATTTGGGACCTTATTTGTGTAGTGTGACTGCTAGATTATTATCATGTAACAGTATGTATTAACATGAATCATTTCTACTGTTGTTCATCATGTATACCAGGTGGTAGAGGTTTTTATCAGTCTTTGTGAGGTGATATTCTGAGGAACTTAAGTAATGGCATGATGCTTTATGTGATATTGTTTCCTCATTCCTCATGTGTTACTGGTTGTGACACCACCACCCAGTATTGATATTAGCAGCATATAGGCGCTAGTGTTCCACTGCGCCAGGCAAAGTTCCTGGTATCAGCTAGTGTTGATTGATGCAGTTTTCAGATCTTTTGGAATGAGCATGCCCAGCTGATGAGAACCTGGATAAAGAAATTGTGTGTGAGTTAGTACCTCGTTATTCTTTTTATGTTATGTGGGTTTATATTAATGCCAGTAAACTGGAATATTTGTTGCTAGCCTTTCACTCCCCTAAAACATTGATTGATATTTGGCCAGGCTATGTGCTCCAGTGATGCTGAATGTTACTCCCTCTCATAACTTCAAAGTGGAGGTCTTGTCCGTATCTCTTAACAGTGATGTGGGGTACGCATGACCCATAACACATACCCACACCATATTGCCACACCACACCATACCGCCACACCCACACCATACCGTCACACCCACACCATACCACCACACCCACACCATACCACCACACCCACACCATACTGCCACACCCACACCATACCTGCCACACCCACACCATACCACCACACCCACACCATACCTGCCACACCCACACCATACTGCCACACTCACACAATACTGCCACACTGCCAAAGTTACCACCGAGAAGGGTCTAAAAGCCACTAGGCCCTCAACCTGCACAACATTAAATAGTGCTCCCACTGAACTGAACGCTCTCTGGCCAATGTTCAAAACTTAGGTCACTGAGTTAATCGAAAGTCTGCTGTCTTCACATGGAATCAAGCAAACCACAGAGACTCGGAAGACAATTGAGCACAAGCTCAAAAAATTCGAAGATGTAATATCCATACCGTCAAGACAGCAGGGCAAGAGGCACCCCCATAAAAAGCAGTACGAGTCCAGGTCGTCGGAAAGCGACATTGATGAGGCAATTTCAGGACCACTAAGAACCTATACCCCAATTGCAACTTCCATGGCGTGTTCATCAGACTCCATGGATACCACGGAATTATCAGCACATTCCAAGAACCTAGAATTCTAAAGATCCTGCAATGGAATGCGCAAGGACTGCGCACTAAATTGCAACACTTGCAATGCATAGCAGCAAACAAAGGCATAGACATCCTGATACTACAGGAGAGCTTGCTTCGAGCCGGATTAGAACCTAAAATCTCAGGCTATCGAGGCTTCTTCCTTCCATGGATCAATGGGCAATCCAGGGGATGTGCAATCTATGTAAAAAGTGACCTGATCTCCAAATCCATAACCAGCCCACCCAATTGTGGAGCAGGGACAGAGGTAATGGGAGTCACCATTGAGCTAAGACACGACAAACTTGAAGTGTTAAATGTGTACAGGTCTCCACAAGCCGAAATGGATCTCTCTGTGTTATTTGGACACGCGACAACAACAAACACAATCATTTGTGGAGATTTTAATGCCCATCATCGATTGGCACTGGGCTCGAACAAAACAAATGAAGCCGGCATACACATTACACATCTACTGGACCAGCTTCCAGAAATACAAATCCTAAACAAGAATGAACCTACCCACATCCAAGGAGGCAGATTAGACCTAACCTTCGTTTCAGCCTCCCTAAGAGATGCAGCAACATGGTCAGTTGAGCCCACACTCACAAGCGACCACTATGGGGTCCAAATTGATCTTCAGTTAGACCTACCCACCCCACCTCCGCCTCCATCTGAAGCCTGGAACTTTGCTTTAGCAAACTGGGACCGATTTCAAAACCTCACTTCAGAGTGGCATAGAAACTATGATCTTCCCGAAGACATTAATCAGGCAGAAAAGAATTTGTCAAAGCCATTCAAAGTGAAGCCAACCACTCAATCCCACTGAAAAAACAGTCCACCGGACACCATAAAGATCATTGGTACTATTGCGAACGTGTCAAAGAACTCAACCATAGACTCAATAGAACAAGAAAGCTATACAAAAAGCAGCCAAGTGACCGCAACAGGATCTTACTTTGTGAGGTCAAGGAACATGTACATCGGGAGACCAGACAAATAAAAGAACAAAAGTGGCTAGAATGGTGTTCACACCTGAATGAACACACCTCCCTCGGGGAGATGTGGCAGCAAATTCACCGGGCCAAAGGGAATAAAACACCTAAAGCTCCACACCCCAAAGATCCTCAACAGGAAGCCGAAGTACTGGCAACCAGGTTTGCAGAGAGAGCAGCCAGCAATCAACTTCCACCAGATGTATTAGCAGTACAGACCGGACTAGAGGAAGAAAGGTGGCACAGAATCCTTACAGCATGTGAAGAAGTCTCTGACACTAATGCCCCCTTCACACTGGATGAGCTCAATCGGGCTAAGAAAAACTCCAAGGATACATCCCCTGGAGCCGACAAAATAACCTATAAAATGATTAGAAACCTCGGCCCAGAGGGAGACGCTGCATACCTAAGGTTAATTAATTTAGCCTGGACTTCTCAAACTAGACCTTCTGCTTGGAATAGAGCAGACATAGTGCCGATCCCAAAACCCAAAGATCCAGCTAATCCCAGGCCCATCTCTCTCCAAAGCTGTGCAGCCAAGACGGCTGACAGAATGGCACTCAACAGACTGGAGTGGAAAATGCCTAAACTGCACCATGATATGTATGCCTATAGAAGAGGGGTTGGCACAGTGGAATGTATTACAACTCTGTTAGCCCATTTGAATGACAGACCAGGAATGCTGATATTCCTGGACCTCGAAAAAGCCTTTGAACTGGCTAGCGCCCCAGCTATTCTCTGCTGCCTCATTGACAAAGAGGTCAGAGGCAACCTGCTCTCCTGGACCAAAAACTGTCTCATAAACAGAGAAGCAAGAGTAAAACTTCATGGCACAGTTTCTGAGTACAAAATACATGAAAATGGTACACCGCAAGGAGGTATTCTTAGCCCTCTTCTCTTCAACTGTTTAATGGAAAGAATAATGAGGTTGAAACTCCCACATCACTGCAGGCTGCTAAACTACGCGGACGACTTTGTCATCATCATAAAAGGAAGGGATGCGGCGCGCCTTGCACCCAAATGCTTAGACTGCATCAGAAAAGAGGCAAAACAGATTGGGATCAAACTCAACCCCTCAAAGTCAAAGGCCATGCCCATAAAAATAGCGAAGCCCAACATCCAACTCACAGTACAGGGTCAACCAATAGAATGGGTCGACACCTATCAGTATCTAGGAATCATCCTGGACACACACATGAATTTTAATGCTGAGGTCACATACTTGAGAGAGCGAACTGCGGCCCGGACGGCAATCCTCAGGTCGCTAACCTCCCTTTCTGGAGGAGCCAATCTGCAAGTCCTTCGCACATACTATGTACAGGCAGTCAAATCAGTGATCGATTATGCCGCACCTGCACTCACAAATCTATCACACCAACAGTGGAAAAAGCTTGAAGTTGCCCAAAACAATGCTATGAGAGCTGCACTGGGAGCCCCCATGTGGACTGAGTTAATCGAAAGTCTGCTGTCTTCACATGGAATCAAGCAAACCACAGAGACTCGGAAGACAATTGAGCACAAGCTCAAAAAATTCGAAGATGTAATATCCATACCGTCAAGACAGCAGGGCAAGAGGCACCCCCATAAATAGCAGTACGAGTCCAGGTCGTCGGAAAGCGACATTGATGAGGCAATTTCAGGACCACTAAGAACCTATACCCCAATTGCAACTTCCATGGCGTGTTCATCAGACTCCATGGATACCACGGAATTATCAGCACATTCCAAGAACCTAGAATTCTAAAGATCCTGCAATGGAATGCGCAAGGACTGCGCACTAAATTGCAACACTTGCAATGCATAGCAGCAAACAAAGGCATAGACATCCTGATACTACAGGAGAGCTTGCTTCGAGCCGGATTAGAACCTAAAATCTCAGGCTATCGAGGCTTCTTCCTTCCATGGATCAATGGGCAATCCAGGGGATGTGCAATCTATGTAAAAAGTGACCTGATCTCCAAATCCATAACCAGCCCACCCAATTGTGGAGCAGGGACAGAGGTAATGGGAGTCACCATTGAGCTAAGACACGACAAACTTGAAGTGTTAAATGTGTACAGGTCTCCACAAGCCGAAATGGATCTCTCTGTGTTATTTGGACACGCGACAACAACAAACACAATCATTTGTGGAGATTTTAATGCCCATCATCGATTGGCACTGGGCTCGAACAAAACAAATGAAGCCGGCATACACATTACACATCTACTGGACCAGCTTCCAGAAATACAAATCCTAAACAAGAATGAACCTACCCACATCCAAGGAGGCAGATTAGACCTAACCTTCGTTTCAGCCTCCCTAAGAGATGCAGCAACATGGTCAGTTGAGCCCACACTCACAAGCGACCACTATGGGGTCCAAATTGATCTTCAGTTAGACCTACCCACCCCACCTCCGCCTCCATCTGAAGCCTGGAACTTTGCTTTAGCAAACTGGGACCGATTTCAAAACCTCACTTCAGAGTGGCATAGAAACTATGATCTTCCCGAAGACATTAATCAGGCAGAAAAGAATTTGTCAAAGCCATTCAAAGTGAAGCCAACCACTCAATCCCACTGAAAAAACAGTCCACCGGACACCATAAAGATCATTGGTACTATTGCGAACGTGTCAAAGAACTCAACCATAGACTCAATAGAACAAGAAAGCTATACAAAAAGCAGCCAAGTGACCGCAACAGGATCTTACTTTGTGAGGTCAAGGAACATGTACATCGGGAGACCAGACAAATAAAAGAACAAAAGTGGCTAGAATGGTGTTCACACCTGAATGAACACACCTCCCTCGGGGAGATGTGGCAGCAAATTCACCGGGCCAAAGGGAATAAAACACCTAAAGCTCCACACCCCAAAGATCCTCAACAGGAAGCCGAAGTACTGGCAACCAGGTTTGCAGAGAGAGCAGCCAGCAATCAACTTCCACCAGATGTATTAGCAGTACAGACCGGACTAGAGGAAGAAAGGTGGCACAGAATCCTTACAGCATGTGAAGAAGTCTCTGACACTAATGCCCCCTTCACACTGGATGAGCTCAATCGGGCTAAGAAAAACTCCAAGGATACATCCCCTGGAGCCGACAAAATAACCTATAAAATGATTAGAAACCTCGGCCCAGAGGGAGACGCTGCATACCTAAGGTTAATTAATTTAGCCTGGACTTCTCAAACTAGACCTTCTGCTTGGAATAGAGCAGACATAGTGCCGATCCCAAAACCCAAAGATCCAGCTAATCCCAGGCCCATCTCTCTCCAAAGCTGTGCAGCCAAGACGGCTGACAGAATGGCACTCAACAGACTGGAGTGGAAAATGCCTAAACTGCACCATGATATGTATGCCTATAGAAGAGGGGTTGGCACAGTGGAATGTATTACAACTCTGTTAGCCCATTTGAATGACAGACCAGGAATGCTGATATTCCTGGACCTCGAAAAAGCCTTTGAACTGGCTAGCGCCCCAGCTATTCTCTGCTGCCTCATTGACAAAGAGGTCAGAGGCAACCTGCTCTCCTGGACCAAAAACTGTCTCATAAACAGAGAAGCAAGAGTAAAACTTCATGGCACAGTTTCTGAGTACAAAATACATGAAAATGGTACACCGCAAGGAGGTATTCTTAGCCCTCTTCTCTTCAACTGTTTAATGGAAAGAATAATGAGGTTGAAACTCCCACATCACTGCAGGCTGCTAAACTACGCGGACGACTTTGTCATCATCATAAAAGGAAGGGATGCGGCGCGCCTTGCACCCAAATGCTTAGACTGCATCAGAAAAGAGGCAAAACAGATTGGGATCAAACTCAACCCCTCAAAGTCAAAGGCCATGCCCATAAAAATAGCGAAGCCCAACATCCAACTCACAGTACAGGGTCAACCAATAGAATGGGTCGACACCTATCAGTATCTAGGAATCATCCTGGACACACACATGAATTTTAATGCTGAGGTCACATACTTGAGAGAGCGAACTGCGGCCCGGACGGCAATCCTCAGGTCGCTAACCTCCCTTTCTGGAGGAGCCAATCTGCAAGTCCTTCGCACATACTATGTACAGGCAGTCAAATCAGTGATCGATTATGCCGCACCTGCACTCACAAATCTATCACACCAACAGTGGAAAAAGCTTGAAGTTGCCCAAAACAATGCTATGAGAGCTGCACTGGGAGCCCCCATGTGGACTGAGTTAATCGAAAGTCTGCTGTCTTCACATGGAATCAAGCAAACCACAGAGACTCGGAAGACAATTGAGCACAAGCTCAAAAAATTCGAAGATGTAATATCCATACCGTCAAGACAGCAGGGCAAGAGGCACCCCCATAAATAGCAGTACGAGTCCAGGTCGTCGGAAAGCGACATTGATGAGGCAATTTCAGGACCACTAAGAACCTATACCCCAATTGCAACTTCCATGGCGTGTTCATCAGACTCCATGGATACCACGGAATTATCAGCACATTCCAAGAACCTAGAATTCTAAAGATCCTGCAATGGAATGCGCAAGGACTGCGCACTAAATTGCAACACTTGCAATGCATAGCAGCAAACAAAGGCATAGACATCCTGATACTACAGGAGAGCTTGCTTCGAGCCGGATTAGAACCTAAAATCTCAGGCTATCGAGGCTTCTTCCTTCCATGGATCAATGGGCAATCCAGGGGATGTGCAATCTATGTAAAAAGTGACCTGATCTCCAAATCCATAACCAGCCCACCCAATTGTGGAGCAGGGACAGAGGTAATGGGAGTCACCATTGAGCTAAGACACGACAAACTTGAAGTGTTAAATGTGTACAGGTCTCCACAAGCCGAAATGGATCTCTCTGTGTTATTTGGACACGCGACAACAACAAACACAATCATTTGTGGAGATTTTAATGGCCATCATCGATTGGCACTGGGCTCGAACAAAACAAATGAAGCCGGCATACACATTACACATCTACTGGACCAGCTTCCAGAAATACAAATCCTAAACAAGAATGAACCTACCCACATCCAAGGAGGCAGATTAGACCTAACCTTCGTTTCAGCCTCCCTAAGAGATGCAGCAACATGGTCAGTTGAGCCCACACTCACAAGCGACCACTATGGGGTCCAAATTGATCTTCAGTTAGACCTACCCACCCCACCTCCGCCTCCATCTGAAGCCTGGAACTTTGCTTTAGCAAACTGGGACCGATTTCAAAACCTCACTTCAGAGTGGCATAGAAACTATGATCTTCCCGAAGACATTAATCAGGCAGAAAAGAATTTGTCAAAGCCATTCAAAGTGAAGCCAACCACTCAATCCCACTGAAAAAACAGTCCACCGGACACCATAAAGATCATTGGTACTATTGCGAACGTGTCAAAGAACTCAACCATAGACTCAATAGAACAAGAAAGCTATACAAAAAGCAGCCAAGTGACCGCAACAGGATCTTACTTTGTGAGGTCAAGGAACATGTACATCGGGAGACCAGACAAATAAAAGAACAAAAGTGGCTAGAATGGTGTTCACACCTGAATGAACACACCTCCCTCGGGGAGATGTGGCAGCAAATTCACCGGGCCAAAGGGAATAAAACACCTAAAGCTCCACACCCCAAAGATCCTCAACAGGAAGCCGAAGTACTGGCAACCAGGTTTGCAGAGAGAGCAGCCAGCAATCAACTTCCACCAGATGTATTAGCAGTACAGACCGGACTAGAGGAAGAAAGGTGGCACAGAATCCTTACAGCATGTGAAGAAGTCTCTGACACTAATGCCCCCTTCACACTGGATGAGCTCAATCGGGCTAAGAAAAACTCCAAGGATACATCCCCTGGAGCCGACAAAATAACCTATAAAATGATTAGAAACCTCGGCCCAGAGGGAGACGCTGCATACCTAAGGTTAATTAATTTAGCCTGGACTTCTCAAACTAGACCTTCTGCTTGGAATAGAGCAGACATAGTGCCGATCCCAAAACCCAAAGATCCAGCTAATCCCAGGCCCATCTCTCTCCAAAGCTGTGCAGCCAAGACGGCTGACAGAATGGCACTCAACAGACTGGAGTGGAAAATGCCTAAACTGCACCATGATATGTATGCCTATAGAAGAGGGGTTGGCACAGTGGAATGTATTACAACTCTGTTAGCCCATTTGAATGACAGACCAGGAATGCTGATATTCCTGGACCTCGAAAAAGCCTTTGAACTGGCTAGCGCCCCAGCTATTCTCTGCTGCCTCATTGACAAAGAGGTCAGAGGCAACCTGCTCTCCTGGACCAAAAACTGTCTCATAAACAGAGAAGCAAGAGTAAAACTTCATGGCACAGTTTCTGAGTACAAAATACATGAAAATGGTACACCGCAAGGAGGTATTCTTAGCCCTCTTCTCTTCAACTGTTTAATGGAAAGAATAATGAGGTTGAAACTCTCACATCACTGCAGGCTGCTAAACTACGCGGACGACTTTGTCATCATCATAAAAGGAAGGGATGCGGCGCGCCTTGCACCCAAATGCTTAGACTGCATCAGTAAAGAGGCAAAACAGATTGGGATCAAACTCAACCCCTCAAAGTCAAAGGCCATGCCCATAAAAATAGCGAAGCCCAACATCCAACTCACAGTACAGGGTCAACCAATAGAATGGGTCGACACCTATCAGTATCTAGGAATCATCCTGGACACACACATGAATTTTAATGCTGAGGTCACATACTTGAGAGAGCGAACTGCGGCCCGGACGGCAATCCTCAGGTCGCTAACCTCCCTTTCTGGAGGAGCCAATCTGCAAGTCCTTCGCACATACTATGTACAGGCAGTCAAATCAGTGATCGATTATGCCGCACCTGCACTCACAAATCTATCACACCAACAGTGGAAAAAGCTTGAAGTTGCCCAAAACAATGCTATGAGAGCTGCACTGGGAGCCCCCATGTGGACTGAGTTAATCGAAAGTCTGCTGTCTTCACATGGAATCAAGCAAACCACAGAGACTCGGAAGACAATTGAGCACAAGCTCAAAAAATTCGAAGATGTAATATCCATACCGTCAAGACAGCAGGGCAAGAGGCACCCCCATAAATAGCAGTACGAGTCCAGGTCGTCGGAAAGCGACATTGATGAGGCAATTTCAGGACCACTAAGAACCTATACCCCAATTGCAACTTCCATGGCGTGTTCATCAGACTCCATGGATACCACGGAATTATCAGCACATTCCAAGAACCTAGAATTCTAAAGATCCTGCAATGGAATGCGCAAGGACTGCGCACTAAATTGCAACACTTGCAATGCATAGCAGCAAACAAAGGCATAGACATCCTGATACTACAGGAGAGCTTGCTTCGAGCCGGATTAGAACCTAAAATCTCAGGCTATCGAGGCTTCTTCCTTCCATGGATCAATGGGCAATCCAGGGGATGTGCAATCTATGTAAAAAGTGACCTGATCTCCAAATCCATAACCAGCCCACCCAATTGTGGAGCAGGGACAGAGGTAATGGGAGTCACCATTGAGCTAAGACACGACAAACTTGAAGTGTTAAATGTGTACAGGTCTCCACAAGCCGAAATGGATCTCTCTGTGTTATTTGGACACGCGACAACAACAAACACAATCATTTGTGGAGATTTTAATGCCCATCATCGATTGGCACTGGGCTCGAACAAAACAAATGAAGCCGGCATACACATTACACATCTACTGGACCAGCTTCCAGAAATACAAATCCTAAACAAGAATGAACCTACCCACATCCAAGGAGGCAGATTAGACCTAACCTTCGTTTCAGCCTCCCTAAGAGATGCAGCAACATGGTCAGTTGAGCCCACACTCACAAGCGACCACTATGGGGTCCAAATTGATCTTCAGTTAGACCTACCCACCCCACCTCCGCCTCCATCTGAAGCCTGGAACTTTGCTTTAGCAAACTGGGACCGATTTCAAAACCTCACTTCAGAGTGGCATAGAAACTATGATCTTCCCGAAGACATTAATCAGGCAGAAAAGAATTTGTCAAAGCCATTCAAAGTGAAGCCAACCACTCAATCCCACTGAAAAAACAGTCCACCGGACACCATAAAGATCATTGGTACTATTGCGAACGTGTCAAAGAACTCAACCATAGACTCAATAGAACAAGAAAGCTATACAAAAAGCAGCCAAGTGACCGCAACAGGATCTTACTTTGTGAGGTCAAGGAACATGTACATCGGGAGACCAGACAAATAAAAGAACAAAAGTGGCTAGAATGGTGTTCACACCTGAATGAACACACCTCCCTCGGGGAGATGTGGCAGCAAATTCACCGGGCCAAAGGGAATAAAACACCTAAAGCTCCACACCCCAAAGATCCTCAACAGGAAGCCGAAGTACTGGCAACCAGGTTTGCAGAGAGAGCAGCCAGCAATCAACTTCCACCAGATGTATTAGCAGTACAGACCGGACTAGAGGAAGAAAGGTGGCACAGAATCCTTACAGCATGTGAAGAAGTCTCTGACACTAATGCCCCCTTCACACTGGATGAGCTCAATCGGGCTAAGAAAAACTCCAAGGATACATCCCCTGGAGCCGACAAAATAACCTATAAAATGATTAGAAACCTCGGCCCAGAGGGAGACGCTGCATACCTAAGGTTAATTAATTTAGCCTGGACTTCTCAAACTAGACCTTCTGCTTGGAATAGAGCAGACATAGTGCCGATCCCAAAACCCAAAGATCCAGCTAATCCCAGGCCCATCTCTCTCCAAAGCTGTGCAGCCAAGACGGCTGACAGAATGGCACTCAACAGACTGGAGTGGAAAATGCCTAAACTGCACCATGATATGTATGCCTATAGAAGAGGGGTTGGCACAGTGGAATGTATTACAACTCTGTTAGCCCATTTGAATGACAGACCAGGAATGCTGATATTCCTGGACCTCGAAAAAGCCTTTGAACTGGCTAGCGCCCCAGCTATTCTCTGCTGCCTCATTGACAAAGAGGTCAGAGGCAACCTGCTCTCCTGGACCAAAAACTGTCTCATAAACAGAGAAGCAAGAGTAAAACTTCATGGCACAGTTTCTGAGTACAAAATACATGAAAATGGTACACCGCAAGGAGGTATTCTTAGCCCTCTTCTCTTCAACTGTTTAATGGAAAGAATAATGAGGTTGAAACTCCCACATCACTGCAGGCTGCTAAACTACGCGGACGACTTTGTCATCATCATAAAAGGAAGGGATGCGGCGCGCCTTGCACCCAAATGCTTAGACTGCATCAGAAAAGAGGCAAAACAGATTGGGATCAAACTCAACCCCTCAAAGTCAAAGGCCATGCCCATAAAAATAGCGAAGCCCAACATCCAACTCACAGTACAGGGTCAACCAATAGAATGGGTCGACACCTATCAGTATCTAGGAATCATCCTGGACACACACATGAATTTTAATGCTGAGGTCACATACTTGAGAGAGCGAACTGCGGCCCGGACGGCAATCCTCAGGTCGCTAACCTCCCTTTCTGGAGGAGCCAATCTGCAAGTCCTTCGCACATACTATGTACAGGCAGTCAAATCAGTGATCGATTATGCCGCACCTGCACTCACAAATCTATCACACCAACAGTGGAAAAAGCTTGAAGTTGCCCAAAACAATGCTATGAGAGCTGCACTGGGAGCCCCCATGTGGACTGAGTTAATCGAAAGTCTGCTGTCTTCACATGGAATCAAGCAAACCACAGAGACTCGGAAGACAATTGAGCACAAGCTCAAAAAATTCGAAGATGTAATATCCATACCGTCAAGACAGCAGGGCAAGAGGCACCCCCATAAATAGCAGTACGAGTCCAGGTCGTCGGAAAGCGACATTGATGAGGCAATTTCAGGACCACTAAGAACCTATACCCCAATTGCAACTTCCATGGCGTGTTCATCAGACTCCATGGATACCACGGAATTATCAGCACATTCCAAGAACCTAGAATTCTAAAGATCCTGCAATGGAATGCGCAAGGACTGCGCACTAAATTGCAACACTTGCAATGCATAGCAGCAAACAAAGGCATAGACATCCTGATACTACAGGAGAGCTTGCTTCGAGCCGGATTAGAACCTAAAATCTCAGGCTATCGAGGCTTCTTCCTTCCATGGATCAATGGGCAATCCAGGGGATGTGCAATCTATGTAAAAAGTGACCTGATCTCCAAATCCATAACCAGCCCACCCAATTGTGGAGCAGGGACAGAGGTAATGGGAGTCACCATTGAGCTAAGACACGACAAACTTGAAGTGTTAAATGTGTACAGGTCTCCACAAGCCGAAATGGATCTCTCTGTGTTATTTGGACACGCGACAACAACAAACACAATCATTTGTGGAGATTTTAATGGCCATCATCGATTGGCACTGGGCTCGAACAAAACAAATGAAGCCGGCATACACATTACACATCTACTGGACCAGCTTCCAGAAATACAAATCCTAAACAAGAATGAACCTACCCACATCCAAGGAGGCAGATTAGACCTAACCTTCGTTTCAGCCTCCCTAAGAGATGCAGCAACATGGTCAGTTGAGCCCACACTCACAAGCGACCACTATGGGGTCCAAATTGATCTTCAGTTAGACCTACCCACCCCACCTCCGCCTCCATCTGAAGCCTGGAACTTTGCTTTAGCAAACTGGGACCGATTTCAAAACCTCACTTCAGAGTGGCATAGAAACTATGATCTTCCCGAAGACATTAATCAGGCAGAAAAGAATTTGTCAAAGCCATTCAAAGTGAAGCCAACCACTCAATCCCACTGAAAAAACAGTCCACCGGACACCATAAAGATCATTGGTACTATTGCGAACGTGTCAAAGAACTCAACCATAGACTCAATAGAACAAGAAAGCTATACAAAAAGCAGCCAAGTGACCGCAACAGGATCTTACTTTGTGAGGTCAAGGAACATGTACATCGGGAGACCAGACAAATAAAAGAACAAAAGTGGCTAGAATGGTGTTCACACCTGAATGAACACACCTCCCTCGGGGAGATGTGGCAGCAAATTCACCGGGCCAAAGGGAATAAAACACCTAAAGCTCCACACCCCAAAGATCCTCAACAGGAAGCCGAAGTACTGGCAACCAGGTTTGCAGAGAGAGCAGCCAGCAATCAACTTCCACCAGATGTATTAGCAGTACAGACCGGACTAGAGGAAGAAAGGTGGCACAGAATCCTTACAGCATGTGAAGAAGTCTCTGACACTAATGCCCCCTTCACACTGGATGAGCTCAATCGGGCTAAGAAAAACTCCAAGGATACATCCCCTGGAGCCGACAAAATAACCTATAAAATGATTAGAAACCTCGGCCCAGAGGGAGACGCTGCATACCTAAGGTTAATTAATTTAGCCTGGACTTCTCAAACTAGACCTTCTGCTTGGAATAGAGCAGACATAGTGCCGATCCCAAAACCCAAAGATCCAGCTAATCCCAGGCCCATCTCTCTCCAAAGCTGTGCAGCCAAGACGGCTGACAGAATGGCACTCAACAGACTGGAGTGGAAAATGCCTAAACTGCACCATGATATGTATGCCTATAGAAGAGGGGTTGGCACAGTGGAATGTATTACAACTCTGTTAGCCCATTTGAATGACAGACCAGGAATGCTGATATTCCTGGACCTCGAAAAAGCCTTTGAACTGGCTAGCGCCCCAGCTATTCTCTGCTGCCTCATTGACAAAGAGGTCAGAGGCAACCTGCTCTCCTGGACCAAAAACTGTCTCATAAACAGAGAAGCAAGAGTAAAACTTCATGGCACAGTTTCTGAGTACAAAATACATGAAAATGGTACACCGCAAGGAGGTATTCTTAGCCCTCTTCTCTTCAACTGTTTAATGGAAAGAATAATGAGGTTGAAACTCTCACATCACTGCAGGCTGCTAAACTACGCGGACGACTTTGTCATCATCATAAAAGGAAGGGATGCGGCGCGCCTTGCACCCAAATGCTTAGACTGCATCAGTAAAGAGGCAAAACAGATTGGGATCAAACTCAACCCCTCAAAGTCAAAGGCCATGCCCATAAAAATAGCGAAGCCCAACATCCAACTCACAGTACAGGGTCAACCAATAGAATGGGTCGACACCTATCAGTATCTAGGAATCATCCTGGACACTCACATGAATTTTAATGCTGAGGTCACATACTTGAGAGAGCGAACTGCGGCCCGGACGGCAATCCTCAGGTCGCTAACCTCCCTTTCTGGAGGAGCCAATCTGCAAGTCCTTCGCACATACTATGTACAGGCAGTCAAATCAGTGATCGATTATGCCGCACCAGCACTCACAAATCTATCACACCAACAGTGGAAAAAGCTTGAAGTTGCCCAAAACAATGCTATGAGAGCTGCACTGGGAGCCCCCATGTGGACCAGGCTTGAAACTCTTAGACTGGAGACGGGTTTGCCCTCTCTACAAGAAAGAATATCACAAAGGACAGCTACAATTATCAGTAAGATAATTATTTCTTCTGATCCAACCCCAGTACGGCAGGCTTTGGTGGTTGGACTAGGCCAAAACAATGGAAACTCTTGGGTTGCAAGAGCAGGAAAAGTCCTAAACAGACTACATTTAAAAAACATGATTCATGATAGAGAGGGTGATCATCCACACCCAAATTACACTCCTTCCGTGTCGTGGGAAGAGCCTACTTTCAAAATAGTAATAGAAAGTCTCCCAATGAAAAAGGCTGCCTATGATCCGACAATCCTAAGGCGCATAATAGAAGAGCAAATGTATAGCATAGCAGTAGCAGGAGCCACCCACATCTTCACAGACGGATCGGTGGACACAGAAAATGAGAGTGCTGGCGCTGCTCTTTGCACGACCAGCGTTCAGGCATATTGGAGACTGGGAGGACTAGTATCATCAACGCAAACTGAGCTGTTCGCCATACAACAGGCATTCGCATATGTGATTGCACAAAACACTCAAAATGCAATCATACACACAGACTCAAAAGCTGCACTTCAAATACTAGGACAAAAACAGTGGAAAGATAATGTGGAAATAATTACCACCATTTTGTATCAAGGAGCAGTCGCTAAATGCAAAGGCCTCAACATAACTTTAAACTGGATCCCATCCCATATTGGAATCCCATTAAATGAAAAAGCTGACGAAATTGCTAAATTGGCAACTCGTCATCCAGTGATACATAAAACAATTCAACCCAGCCTAGTGAACATAAAAAAACATCATCACCAAAAAACTCTCACATCTCAACAAAGCCTACCTACACCAGAGAATAGCTGAAGGTTCGCCATCTGCAACATGGTATCTTCAGGCAACCAAATTAGAAAGGTTAAATATCCCAAAAGGAATCCACAGGGAAATAGCAGTTAGGCAATATAGACTACGTCTAGGTTACAGATGCAACTGGGAGATTGGTGAACCCCGACAGAGAGAGTGCATCTTCTGCCAAACTGTCACAGAAAAGCCATTACTTCACTATCTTCTGGAATGTGAAGCAACCAATGACCTTAGAAGAGCTTTAAGAGTTCCTGAATCATGCAGTGGCCACCCTGAAGCCATCAACACAGCCACTCTCCTGGTCAACAAAGGTGTCTAGCAGCTGGACACCCTCATAAAGACTGTGAAGCAGTATCCTCCCCCGCGATAACAGCTTGATGGTTATATGCAACCTCAGAACACTGGGAAAAAAGAAAAAATTGTACCACTTACGGGCTATTCATGCCCGTGCCACCTCTTGGGTGGCTTAATCTTTATCAATCAATCAATCAACTGCCACACTCACACCACACCCACACTCACCTACACAGTCATTGATTGATATTTGATTTGATACTCACCTACACAGTCAGGGAGATACAAGTGTGGGACGGCGCGCCCGTGAATAAGTTCAGTTTTCCAGACATATTTACGTGCCAGTGAGCCCAAAACATAGTTTTGGTCCTATGAAGGGTACAGCAACGCAGTAATAGCGTACTGCATAGTGAATTGTTATAACAATAGATAAGAAAAAAATAAAAAGTACGAGTTTGTGGCAAGACAGTGGCAGTTAGACCACCACGTGGAGAGGAGCACTGGCCTACAGGGACGAGAACAACTAAGACAGACATCGCTCCATAAATCACCTAGTTGTGTTTTGGGATGCTGTCTTGGAGGTAAGTGCCTATCAAAGTCAATCATACACGGTGTACAGTGTTCTTATTATAATAACTAGCAGTACCCGCCACGCGTTGCTGTGGCTCAGTCTGGGTAAAGGGAAAGAAAGAAAAGGAAAAGCACAATTTTCTAATATGTTAAATTTTACAATGCTTGTGGGTATACAATATTTGTTGTTGTTCCATTGTCTGTAGAGATATAGAGACTGTCTGGTATGCCGACTCTAGAACACACGAAATATAATTGTCCATGTGAGAAGCAATCCGTGTCTAGATATAAACTGCACAATTCTGAAGATTGGCCCTGAGCTTTGTTGATGGTGATTGCAAACGCCAATCAAATTGGAAATTACAATATCTTAAATTGAAATGGCATATCTATTGGAATCATAGGAATGCGAGGAATAAGGACATCTTCACCTTTGAAAGGTCCTGTCAAGAGTGTTGCTTTTACGACGTTGCTGATTAATTTTTTTACAGCAAGCCACGTGGCATTGCGAAGTTTTGGCTGGTTGATATTTCGCAACACGATAATTGGCACGCCGATTTTCAATTGCCGTACGTGTGATCGTATCCCTGGTATATCGAGTGAATTAAAAAATTCTGTTGGATAATTACCGGCTTCATCTGCATCCTCAACAGTGTCGACGGACTTGTTTGTGATTGCCTCGCTCTGAATATTAGACTGAATAATATTGTTAAGTTCGTGTGCGGGATGCTTTGGAAATGTTGCACGTGGGAGTTTCAATGAATTGCATTTTCGATGGCAATTTCAAAACCGAGGTAGTAGTTCTTTCACTTGGTAGCAATGTCGCAGCTATTCCGAATGATGCAAGAGCTAAGGCTATGCCATTTTGGGATTGAAATGCTGCTAGAATCAATCTAATTAGAAATGTTTTACCAGTTCTTCCTGTCACATCTATGAAAATTTCTCAAGCCCGTTATTGACAGTTTGATATAATTTGATTGTAAATGACTTTTTGCTTAAGCATTAGATTAGGAATATTTAATTGCACATACGAAAACAGATCACCCGTGTTGTAACTTTGTTCACGACGCAATTCTACATCGAATGAAGCAGCAGCAGATCGATTCAGTGATGGCATTTTTAATTGATTGAGAACTTTGTTCGCGATTTCTAAGCACAAATCTTCAATCATTATCAACGATTCGTTGTAGATTTCTGCTGTGAAATCCATGTTCATATTTGAATTTTCCTTGTGTATTCGACATACAATATCTTCAGCATGTGCAATTTATTTTTCTTCCATAACTCTGTTGGAGATGAAGGAGAGCCGGTGGTGAATATGATTGCAAACAATGCACGATTTTGATTTGGATGTGACGTATTGGACGTGTCATAAATGCATACATCCTAGTGTCGGTCGTTCTCCAATTAATTCAGAGGTTGACATGCATTACGGAAAGTGTCATGTGTAATGCCGTTGACAAATCTCAATTGCTGGAAGACGTTGATCCAGGCACATTTACCAACAGCATGCGAAGAAAGAAGCATTCATCTTGATTGAGATGCACGGTGGATGTCTGCCTATCGTAATTTATTTGAATATGCTAGGTTGTCCGTCGATTCGCTCTCCTTGTTTGCGTCGTTCAAATGATTTTTCTACTGGCATTCCACGTGTAAAATGTAGGCACTTCTGAATGCAGCAGTCTTTTTGCAAATGCGTCATTTTGACATAACATGAAGAAAGCAGTAACCGTTGTATCCGGTGGATTCATAGCTGTTTGTTGCACATTTGCAGCTGTGAAATAAACGTATTTTCCATTTTCTTGTTTTCAAAACATAACCAAAAAATACTAACAAAATATTTCAATTCAAACGCAGATCAATCGACACAGCTCAAGTTCACCACCAATTGCACTGAAAAATAAGAGCAGTTAAAAAAAAACGAAATGAAAAACAATGAAAAAAAAACAAATAAACTATACTCACGAAATAAACACCATGGCAAACAATGCAGGTCAATTCCAAAGCAATGTCAAACAAAATAATTAAATCAAAATGAAAATAAATCAAAGTCTATGAAAAATCAATTTATCATTGCAATCGGAAACATTGAAATGAAATCGTAACGTATTTTAAATAGCGTGTGTTGCTCTTACTTGCAACAGATGGCACTGTTTTTCCAAAAAAAAAACATGTTTTTACCTGTCACAGGTGTGGCATCTAGACAGTAGGTATATAAAAACATGCACAAATTCGAATGAAACGTTGTGGCAAAATTTCAAAGCAATCGGAGAAGAACTTTCAGAGTTTACAGCATGTGTTGCTCTTATGTCCTACAGATGGTGCTGATTTTCCAAAAAATCATGTTTTTTCCTATCACAGGTAAGGCATGTATATAGTAGGTAAATAAAAACACACCTCTATTCGAATGCAACATTGTGTCAAAATTTCAAAGCAATCGGTAAAGAGGTTTCGAAGATTTCCCTCACACGAAAAACACATGTAAAACACAATTTTTCAAAAAAACATGTTTTTTCCGTCACAGACGTGGCATCTTAATAGTATGTATATAAATATCTGCTTGGATGCGAATGGAACGTTGTGTGAAAATTTCAAAGCAATCGATGAAGAACTTTCGGAGATTAGCGATTTTGAACAAACGAATATTTCCATTTTTATTTATATAGATTTGCGTTGGATTTACGTTAAAAATACGAAAAAGTAGCTCGAGAGTCTCAGCTTGGTACTAGTTTTCATACCTGTGTGTTACATTATGCTGCCACCAACCAGAACCCCCCCCTCCACCAGAACAAGCCAAAGTAAACATACACACACACACGCACACACAATCCAGCCTACCGCCAACCTCACCCCTCACCCCCGGAACGGACCCTCCGTCCCCCACCCTCCTGATTGCCCTCATTCCTCTATCCCTTACTCTCCTCTCCTCACCCTCTCTTCCTATTCCTCACTCTCCCTCTATAATCCTTTCTACCACACTCTCCATTGCTCTACCTCTCTCCCTCATCCCCTCGCTCTCCCTCAATCCCTCGCTCTCCCTCTCTCTCTAATGCCATCCCTCCACCAGTCAACCCCATCCCCCACCGTGCCACCCCCTCACTCATACAGACACACACACACACACACACACACACACACACACACACACACACACACACACACACACACACACACACACACACACACACACACACACACACACAAGAGCAGCTTCCGTGGCTAGCAGGAACGGATCCAGGCTACTAATCATGGGAGACTTCAACCATGGAAAGATAGATTGGGGGAACAGAGACCCACATGGAGGCCCAGACACATGGAGAGCTAAGCTGCTGGATGTGGCAACAAGAAACTTTCTATGTCAACACATCAAGGGACTGACAAGAACGAGAGGAGGGGATGAACCAGCCTTGCTTGATCTGATATTTACCCTAAATGAGTCGGATATAAGGGAAGTTAAGTTGGAAGCCCCCTTGGGAATGAGTGATCATAGTGTATTGAGCTTTGAGTACCTGGTTGAGCTAGGAATTATCACCCCCAAAAAAGAACTGGGAAACAAAGGGCTGGCGTACCGAAAGGGAAACTATGAGGAGATGAATAAATTCCTATGGGATATACGTTGGGACACAGAACTCGGAACTAAGTCCGTACAAGACATGATGGACTATGTCACCCAAAAATGTCAGGAGGCTGTAAGCAGGTTTATCCCAGCCCGACAGGAAAAAACAGAGAAGCAAAGGAAGAATCCGTGGTTTAATAGGGAATGTATGAAAGCAAAGGAGCTGAACAAAAAGGCATGGAGAAACTTCCGTAATAACAGAACACCAGAAAGTAGAGAGAGATACCAGAGAACCAGGAACGAGTATGTTAGTGTGAGAAGAGCAGCGGAGAAAAGGTATGAAAATGATATAGCTAATAAAGCCAAGACCGAACCAAAGCTACTACACAGTCACATCAGGAGGAAGACAAGAGTGAAGGAACAGGTGATGAAACTTAGGGTGGGCGAGGACAGGTACACAGAGAATGACAAAGAGGTGTGTA
>NC_091203.1:3351465-3487946 GCF_040958095.1 Procambarus clarkii
ACTAGTAGTGGTGTGCTACTAATGGTGTACTAGTGGTGTTGTGGAAGTAGTGGTGTACTAGCTGTGGTGTGGTAGTAGTGGTGTACAAGTGCTGGTGAGGTAGTAGGTTTGTACTAGTTGTGGTGTGGTAGTAATGGTGGAGAAGTTGTGGTGTTGTAGTAGTGGTGTACTAGTTGTGGTGTGGTAGTAGTAGTGTACTAGTTGTAGTGTGGAAGTAGTGTGGTAGTAGTGGTGTACTAGTTCTGGTGTGGTAGTAGTGGTGTACTAGTTGTGGTGTTGTAGAAGTGGTGTATTAGGTGTGATGTACTAGTTGTGGTGTTGTAGCAGTGGTGTACTAGTTGTAATGTTGTAGTAGTGGTGAACTAGTTGTGGTGTGGTATTAGTGGTGTACTAGTTGTGGTATGGTAGTAGTGATGTACTAGTCGTGATGTGGTAGTAGTGGGATACTAGTTGTGGTGTGGTAGTAGTGGTGTAATAGTTGTGGTGTGGTAGAAATTGTGTACAAGTTGTGGTGTGGTAGTAGTGGTGTACTAATGGTGGTGTTTTAGTGGTGGTGTGGTAGTAGTGGTGTACTAGTGATGGTGTGGTAGTAGTGGTGCACTAGTGATGGTGTGGTAGTAGTGGTGTACTAGTGGTGTGGTAGTAGTGGTGTACTAGTTGTAGTGTGGTAGTAGTGGTGTACTAGATGTGGTGTGGTAGTAGTGGTGCACTAGCGATAGTGTGGTAGTAGTGGTGTATTAGTGGTGGTGTGGTAGTAGTGGTGTACTAGTTGTTGTGTGGTAATATTGGTGTACTAGTGATAATGTGGGAGTAGTGGTGTACTAGTGGTGGTGTGGCAGTAGTGGTGTACTTGTTGTGGTGTGGTAGTAGTATTGTACTAGTGATGGTGTGGTAGCAGTGGTATACTAATGATGGTGAGGTAGTAGTGGTGTACTTGTTGTTGTGTAGGTAAAGTGGTGTACTAATTGTGGTGTGGTAGTAGTGGTGTATTAGTGATCGTGTGGTAGTAGTGGTGAACTAGTGGTGGTGTGGTAGTAATGGTGGACGAGTTGTGTGGAAGTAGTAGTGTACCAGTTTTGGTGTAGTAGTAGTGATGTAGCCACATGAAAGTAGCCACATGAAAGACTGATTTGCCACATGAAAGACTGATTAAAAAGATAGAGTCTCATGGTATTGGGGGTGCTATATTAAGCTGGATTAGGGCATGGCTATACCAAAGGAAACAGAGAGTTAGTATAAATGGAATCAAGTCAGAGTGGGAAAATGTTGTAAGTGGGGTGCCTCAGGGCTCTGTCCTGGGACCTTTGTTGTTTATAATATATATAAATGATTTAGATTCAGGTTTGAGTAGCAACATTTGCAAATTTGCCGATGATACGAAAATCGGTAGGGAAATTAATTCGGAGGAGGACTCACTATCACTTCAAGTTGATCTAGATAGGGTTTTGAAATGGTCAAAGGATTGGCAGATGCAGTTTAATGCTGATAAATGTAAAGTTCTGAGGTTAGGTAAGGATGATAGAGTTACAAGATACGAGCTAGATGGTGTTGTGATTGCGAAGTCGGATTGCGAAAGGGATCTGGGAGTTATGATTAGTAAGAATTTAAAACAAAAGGATCAATGCATAAATGTTCGTAATAAGGCAAATCGGACACTTGGATTTATTAATCGCAGCGTTAGTAACAAGACACCTGGTGTGGTTCTCAAGCTATATCTTGCTCTAGTTAGGCCCCATTTAGATTATGCAGTTCAGTTTTGGTCGCCATATTATAGAATGGATATAAATTCACTTGAACGTGTCCAGCGTAGGATGACTAAGTTAATTCCCCAAATTAGAAATCTTTCATATGAAGAAAGATTAACAAAGCTTAAGTTGCATTCACTGGAAAGGCGAAGAGTTAGGGGCGACATGATAGAGGTTTAGAAGTGGGTGAATGGACATAACAAGGGGGATATTAATAGGGTATTAAAAGTATCAACACAGGACAGAACACGAAACAATGGGTATAAATTGGATAAGTTTAGATTTAGGAAAGACTTGGGTAAATACTGGTTCAGTAACAGGGTTGTAGATTTGTGGAACCAATTGCCACGTAACGTGGTGGAGGTGGGGTCCCTCGATTGTTTCAAGCGCGGGTTGGACAAGTATATGAGTGGGATTGGGTGGTTAATAGAATAGGAGCTGCCTCGTATGGGCCAATAGGCCTTCTGCAGTTACCTTTGTTCTTATGTTCTTATGTACTAGTTGTTGTGTGGTAATAGTGGTGTACTAGTTGTGGAGTGGTAGTAGTGGTGTACTAGTTGTAGTGTGGTAGTATTGGTGTACTGGAAGTTGTGTACTATTGGTGGTGTACTATTTCTGGTGTGGTATTAATGATGTACTAGTGGTGGTCTGCAATTTGTGGTGTGGTAGTAGTGTTGTACTAGTTATGATTTGGTGGTAGTGGTGTACTTTTGGTGGCGTGCTAGTAGTGTTGTTCTAGTGGTGGTGTGGTAGTAGTGTTGGTGTGGTAGTAGTGGTGTACAAGTGGTGGTGAGGTAGTAGGTTTGTACTAGTTGTGGCGTGGTAGTAGTGGTGTACTAGATGTGGTGTAGTAGTAGTGATGTACTAGTTGTGGTGTTGTAGTAGTGGTGTACTTGTTGTGTTGTTGTAGTAGTGGTGTAATAGTTGTGCTGTGGTAGTAGTGGTGTACTAGTTGTTGTGTACTAGTTATGGTGTGGTAGTAGTAGTGTACTAGTTGTGGTGTGATAGTAGTTGTGTACTAGATATGGTATGGTAGTTGTGGAGTGGTAGTAGTGGTGTACTATTTATAGTGTGATGTAGTGGTGTACTAGGAATTGTGTGGCAGTAGTGGTGTGGTAGTAGTGGTGTACTAGTCGTGGTGTTGTTGTAGTTGTGTAATGGTGGTGGTGTACTAATTGTGGTGTGGTAGTTGTGATGTGGTAGTAGAGATGTACTATTTGTGGTGTGGTAATAGAGGTGTACTAGTTGGGGTATATTATTAGTGGTGTACTACTTGTGGTGTGGTTGTAGTTGTTGTTATGATCTCAGCCTGCAGGAGAAACGAGTCTCCCTCTTGAGAGTTATTCATCAAGCCTGACCTGATTAGAAGGTCTAGCAAATATTGAGGTGATAACACATATGTAAAATAGTTGCTTGGATATATATATAACAATTTGAGATTATGGGCAATGAAGAAGAAAACAGATAAATGACTGGTTAGGAGATGTGGACATTTTGCTGGAGGCGTGAGGCTCGCTTCGGGAGGGCTTTGACCTCACTTGAGTGCCTGACATCGCAGGGGGAATGCCGCGTTCCGTTAAGCTCCCGTCAGAAAAGAACCCCTAGTGATATATTCGAAGAGAAGAGAAGTGTGCAGACGTACCAGCTGTGGAATCGAGCTGGGGAAGTGTGGTCTCAAGTCCTGGGCGATGAGAAGTGTTTATTAAACCGCCCAGAGGCATTATTGTGGGCTGGAAGCGCCCTGACCAAGCTTCTCAGAGGGAGGAGCGCCCTCGACCAGACAATCTGTGGTTTGTCTTTGGGGAAGAAGTTGCTGAGAACTTCGAAGCCAGCACAGATGAAGTAGTTGCTGAGACTCAAGGTACTGGGAGGCAAAGACCTCGAGCTGTGAGGAAAAGCAGTGAAGAGGAGTGTCACGTGCTTCCGTAGAGGTGGTGAAGCACCATAGTTGCTCGAGGGAACTTCATGGTGTAGCAGCCAAGAGAGCTGTGGAGAACCCTAGCAGAAGGGTGAAGCACCATAGTTGCTCAAGGAAACTTCATGATAGCAGCCTGGAGGAGCTGCAGAGGATCCTGGTAGTTAAGCCAGGAAGAACCTAAAGATATCAGGGTAGTGAACTTCCAGAGGTGGAAGGGAAGTCTGGTGGATTACTTGTAGGGAGTTGATAGTGTTTGGTTGTCATTAGCGTGCATGACGCAGTGAGAGGTGAGTGATTGTTGGCATTCTTATGTCAAGGAGTGTTTTATACTTAAGTTTAGAGTTACAATCGTAGGCTGGATTACCTACAGATGTATGTGTTCTAGGACTGATAGGGTGATCGGTTGATCATTGCGGTGTATCAAGGAACATTTATGCTGATATATGTTATTGCATTCAAATGCTGATTTTCTTTGTACACATTTATAGATACACATATATATATATATTCTCTTGCTGATGGTGCAACAGTGTATGTAGACTTGATCAACTTGATGAGGTTGATAGTATCAGGTGGTGAACCAGGAGATAGGATACCACTTGATAAGCTGATGGTAGAGTTCTGATGGTGTTGGAGTGCAATCTGATTGTAATATTATAGAGTATAGGATTCATTATTATTATATGTGTGTATGTATTGTGTATGTGCTTTGTCCAGTAAATGTATTCAAATTTGCTGGTATTTGACCTTGTCCTAGTGAGACTTCCCCATGAAATAGTACAGAAGGTGAGAGAGAGAAAGAACCAAGAACCACTGCTGTGGACAGGGTAATAGGTAATACTAATAAGTCAAAAGGGGATTGAGGAGATCATATCACCTAAGGAGAGAGTGGGGAGTCACAGCGGCTCGTGTGGGTGTGTGCACGTGAGAACGAGGCTAAGTGTTGGAGCCGCATCCCCTAAATGTGTGACGTTGAGCCCTCTCCAAGAGCCAGAAACGCCAAGGGTGATCTCCTAGTGAGGTATAATCACCCTACCGAGTTGTGGGTTGGGTTGTCCGTAGAGAAGGATCAACGACGGCAATACCACCAACCCACATGATATAATATTGTGTACTAGTTGTGGTGTTGTAGTAGTGGTGTACTAGTTGTGGAGTGGTAGTAGTGGTGTACTACTTGTGGTGTGGTAGTATTGGTGTACTAATGGTGCTGTTGTAGTAGTGGTGTACTAGTTGTTGTGTGGAAGTAGTGTTGTACTAGTTGTGTAGTGGTAGTAGTGGTGTACTAGAGGTGATGTGGTAGTAGTGATGTACTAGTTGTGGTGTGGTAGTAGTAGTGTACTACTTGTAGAGTGGTAGTAGTCGTGTACTAGTGGTGATGTGGTAGTGGTGGTGTACTAGTTGTGGTGTGGTAGTAGTGGTGTACTACTTGTAGATGGTAGCAGTGGACTACTAGTGGTGGAGTGGTAGTAGTGGTATACTTTTGGTGATGTGGTAGTAGTGGTGTTTTAGTGGTGATGTGGTAGTAGTGGTGTACTAGTTGTGCAGTGGTAGTAGTAGTATACTGGTAGTGGTATAGTTGTGATAGTGTACTAGTTGTCGTGTACGATTTGTGGTGTGGTAGTAGTGGTGTACTTGTGATGGTGTGGTACTAGTGGTGTACTAGTGATGGTGTGGTAGTAGTGGTGTACTAGTGGTGTGGTAATAATGGTGTACTATTTTGGTGTGGTAGTAGTGGTGTACTAGTTGTGGTGTGGTAGTAGTGGTGTACTAGTTATGGTGTGGTAGTAGTGTTGAACTAGTTGTGGTGGGTTAGTATTGGTGTACTAGTAGTAGTGTATTATTGGTGGTGTACTATTTCTGGTGTGGTAGTAGTGGTGTACTAGTGGTGGTCTACAAGTTGTGGTGTGGTATAGTGGTGTACTTGTGGTGATTTGGTAGTAGTGATGTACTAGTAATGGTGTGCTAGTGATGGTGTACTTGTGGTGTTGTGGAAGTAGTGGTGTACTAGCTGTGTTGTGGTAGTAGTGGTGTAGAAGTGCTGGTGAGGTAGTAGGTTTGTACTAGTTGTGGTGTGGTAGTAATGGTGGAGAAGTTGTGGTGTGGTAGTAATGGTGGAGAAGTTGTGGTGTGGTAGTAGTAGTGTACTAGTTGTAGTGTGAAAGTAGTGGTGTACTAGTTGTAGTGTGTTAGTAGTGGTGTACTAGTTCTGGTGTGGTAGTAGTGGTGTACTAGTTGTGGTGTTGTAGAAGTGGTGTATTAGGTGTGATGTACTAGTTGTGGTGTTCTAGCAGTGGTGTACTAGTTGTAATGTTGTAGTAGTGGTGAACTACTTGTGGTGTGGAATTATGGTGTCCTAGTTGTGGTGTGGTAGTAGTAGTGTACTAGTCGTGGTGTGGTAGTAGTGGGATACTAGTTGTGGTGTGGTAGTAGTGGTGTAAGAGTTGTGGTGTGGTAGCAATTGTGTACAAGTTGTGGTGTGGTAGAAATTGTGTACAAGTTGTGGTGTGGTAGTAGTGGTGTACTAATGGTGGTGTTTTGGTGGTGGTGTACTAGTTGTGGTGTTGTAGTAGTGGTGTACTAGTGATGGTGTGGTAGTAGTGGTGTACTAGTGATGGTGTGGTAGTAGTGGTGTACTAGTGGTGTGGTAGTAGTGGTGTACTAGTTGTAGTGTGGTAGTAGTGGTGTACTAGATGTGGTGTGGAGTAGTGGTGCACTAGCGATTGTGTGGTAGTAGTGGTGTATTAGTGGTGGTGTGGTAGTAGTGGTGTACTAGTTGTTGTGTGGTAATATTGGTGTACTAGTGATAATATGGGAGTAGTGGTGGTGTGGCAGTAGTGGTGTACTTGTTGTGGTGTGGTAGTAGTGGTGTACTAGTGATGGTGTGGTAGCAGTGGTATACTAATGATGGTGAGGTAGTAGTGGTGTACTTGTTGTTGTGTAGGTAAAGTGGTGTACTAGTTGTGGTGTGGTAGTAGTTATGTATTAGTGATCGTGTGGTAGTAGTGGTGTACTAGTGGTGGTGTGGTAGTAATGGTGTACTAGTGGTGTGGAAGTAGTGGTGTACCAGTTTTGGTGTGGTAGTAGTTATGTACTAGTTGTGGTGTGGTAGTAGTGGTGTACTAGTTGTGGAGTGGTAGTAGTGGTGTACTAGTTGTGGAGTGGTAGTAGTGGTGTACTAGTTGTAGTGTGGTAGTATTGGTGTACTGGAAGTTGTGTACTATTGGTGGTGTACTATTTCTGGTGTGGTATTAATGATGTACTAGTGGTGGTCTGCAGTTTGTGGTGTGGTAGTAGTGTTGTACTAGTTGTGATTTGGTAGTAGTGGTGTACTTTTAGTGGCGTGCTAGTAGTGTTGTTCTAGTGGTGGTGTGGTAGTAGTGTTGAACTAGTGTTGGTGTGGTAGTAGTGGTGTAGTAGTTGTGGTGTGGTAGTAGTGGTGTACAAGTGGTGGTGAGGTAATAGGTTTGTACTAGTTGTGGCGTGGTAGTAGTGGTGTACTAGATGTGGTGTAGTAGTAGTGATGTACTGTTGTGGTGTTGTAGTAGTGGTGTACTAGTTGTGTTGTTGTAGTAGTGGTGTAATAGTTGTGCTGTGGTAGTAGTGGTTACTAGTTGTTGTGTACTAGTTATGGTGTGGTAGTAGTAGTGTACTAGTTGTGGTGTGATAGTAGTTGTGAACTAGTTATGGTATGGTAGTTGTGGTGTGGTAGTAGTGGTGTACTATTTATAGTGTGATAGTAGTGGTGTACTAGGAATTGTGTGGCAGTAGTGGTGTGGTAGTAGTGGTGTACTAGTCGTGGTGTTGTTGTAGTTGTGTAATGGTGGTGGTGTACTAATTGTGGTGTGATAGTTGTGATGTGGTAGTAGAGATGTACTATTTGTGGTGTGGTAATAGAGGTGTACTAGTTGGGGTATATTATTAGTGGTGTACTACTTGTGGTGTGGTTGTAGTTGTTGTTATGATCTCAGCCTGCAGGAGAAACGAGTCTCCCTCCTTGAGAGTTATTCATCAAGCCTGACCTGATTAGAAGGACTAGCAAATATTGAGGTGATAACACATATGTAAAATAGTTGCTTGGATATATATATAACAATTTGAGATTATGGGCAATGAAGAAGAAAACAGATAAATGACTGGTTAGGAGATGTGGACATTTTGCTGGAGGCATGAGGCTCGCTTCGGGAGGGCTTTGACCTCACTTGAGTGCCAGACATCGCAGGGGAATGCCGCGTTCCGTTAAGCTCCCGTCAGAAGGGAACCCCTAGTGATATATCTCGAAGAGAAGAGAAGTGTGCAGACGTACCAGCTGTGGAATCGAGCTGGGGAAGTGTGGTCTCAAGTCCTGGGCGATGAGAAGTGTTTATTAAACCGCCCAGAGGCATTATTGTGGGCCGTGGAAGCGCCCTGACCAAGCTTCTCAGAGGGAGGAGTGCCCTCGACCAGACAATCTGTGGTTTGTCTTTGGGGAAGAAGTTGCTGAGAACTTCGAAGCCAGCACAGATGAAGTAGTTGCTGAGACTCCAAGGTAGTGGAGGCGAGGACCTCGAGCTGTGAGGAAAAGCAGTGAAGAGGAGTGTCACGTGCTTCTGTAGAGGTGGTGAAGCACCATAGTTGCTCGAGGGAACTTCATGGTGTAGCAGCCAAGAGAGCTGTGGAGAACCCTAGCAGAAGGGTGAAGCACCGTAGTTGCTCAAGGAAACTTCATGATAGCAGCCTGGAGGAGCTGCAGAGGATCCTGGTAGTTAAGCCAGGAAGAACCTAAAGATATCAGGGTAGTGAACTTCCAGAGGTGGAAGGGAAGTTCTGGTGGATTACTTGTAGGGAGTTGATAGCGTTTGGTTGTCATTAGCGTGCAAGACGCAGTGAGAGGTGAGTGATTGTTGGCATTCTTATGTCAAGAGTGTTTTATACTTAAGTTTAGAGTTACAATCGTAGGCTGGATTACCTACAGATGTATGTGTTCTAGGACTGATAGGGTGATCGGTTGATCATTGCGGTGTATCAAGGAACATTTATGCTGATATATGTTATTGCATTCAAATGCTGATTTTCTTTGTACACATTTATAGATACACATATATATATATTCTCTTGCTGATGGTGCAACAGTGTATGTAGACTTGATCAACTTGATGAGGTTGATAGTATCAGGTGGTGAACCAGGAGATAGGATACCACTTGATAAGCTGATGGTAGAGTTCTGATGGTGTTGGAGTGCAATCTGATTGTAATATTATAGAGTATAGGATTCATTATTATTATATGTGTGTATGTATTGTGTATGTGCTTTGTCCAGTAAATGTATTCAAATTTGCTGGTATTTGACCTTGTCCTAGTGAGACTTCCCCATGAAATAGTACAGAAGGTGAGAGAGAGAAAGAACCAAGAACCACTGCTGTGGACAGGGTAATAGGTAATACTAATAAGTCAAAAGGGGATTGAGGAGATCATATCACCTAAGGAGAGAGTGGGGAGTCACAGCGGCTCGTGTGGGTGTGTGCACGTGAGAACGAGGCTAAGTGTTGGAGCCGCATCCCCTAAATGTGTGACGTTGAGCCCCTCTCCAAGAGCCAGAAACGCCAAGGGTGATCTCCTAGTGAGGTATAATCACCCTACCGAGTTGTGGGTTGGGTTGTCCGTAGAGAAGGATCAACGACGGCAATACCACCAACCCACATGACTATAATATTGTGTACTAGTTGTGGTGTTGTAGTAGTGGTGTACTAGTTGTGGAGTGGTACTAGTGGTGTACTAATGGTGCTGTTGTAGTAGTGGTGTACTAGTTGTTGTGTGGAAGTAGTGTTGTACTAGTTGTGTAGTGGTAGTAGTGGTGTACTAGAGGTGATGTGGTAGTAGTGATGTACTAGTTGTGGTGTGGTTGTAGTAGTGTACTACTTGTAGAGTGGTAGTAGTCGTGTACTAGTGGTGATGTGGTAGTGGTGGTGTACTAGTTGTGGTGTGGTAGTAGTGGTGTACTACTTGTAGATGGTAGTAGTGGACTACTAGTGGTGGAGTGGTAGTAGTGGTACACTTTTGGTGATGTGGTAGTAGTGGTGTTTTAGTGGTGATGTGGTAGTAGTGGTGTACTAGTTGTGCAGTGGTAGTAGTAGTATACTGGTAGTGGTATAGTTGTGATAGTGTACTAGTTGTCGTGTACGATTTGTGGTGTGGTAGTAGTGGTGTACTTGTGATGGTGTGGTACTAGTGGTGTACTAGTGATGGTGTGGTAGTAGTGGTGTACTAGTGGTGTGGTAATAATGGTGTACTATTTTGGTGTGGTAGTAGTGGTGTACTAGTTGTGGTGTGGTAGTAGTGGTGTACTAGTTATGGTGTGGTAGTAGTGTTGAACTAGTTGTGGTGGGTTAGTATTGGTGTACTAGTAGTAGTGTATTATTGGTGGTGTACTATTTCTGGTGTGGTAGTAGTGGTGTACTAGTGGTGGTCTACAAGTTGTGGTGTGGTATAGTGGTGTACTTGTGGTGATTTGGTAGTAGTGATGTACTAGTAATGGTGTGCTAGTGATGGTGTACTTGTGTTGTGGAAGTAGTGGTGTACTAGCTGTGTTGTGGTAGTAGTGGTGTAGAAGTGCTGGTGAGGTAGTAGGTTTGTACTAGTTGTGGTGTGGTAGTAATGGTGGAGAAGTTGTGGTGTGGTAGTAATGTGGAGAAGTTGTGGTGTGGTAGTAGTAGTGTACTAGTTGTAGTGTGAAAGTAGTGGTGTACTAGTTGTAGTGTGGTAGTAGTGGTGTACTAGTTCTGGTGTGGTAGTAGTGGTGTACTAGTTGTGGTGTTGTAGAAGTGGTGTATTAGGTGTGATGTACTAGTTGTGGTGTTGTAGCAGTGGTGTACTAGTTGTAATGTTGTAGTAGTGGTGAACTACTTGTGGTGTGGAATTAGTGGTGTCCTAGTTGTGGTGTGGTAGTAGTAGTGTACTAGTCGTGGTGTGGTAGTAGTGGGATACTAGTTGTGGTGTGGTAGTAGTGGTGTAAGAGTTGTGGTGTGGTAGCAATTGTGTACAAGTTGTGGTGTGGTAGAAATTGTGTACAAGTTGTGGTGTGGTAGTAGTGGTGTACTAATGGTGGTGTTTTGGTGGTGGTGTACTAGTTGTGGTGTGGTAGTAGTGGTGTACTAGTGATGGTGTGGTAGTAGTGGTGCACTAGTGATGGTGTGGTAGTAGTGGTGTTACTAGTGGTGTGGTAGTAGTGGTGTACTAGTTGTAGTGTGGTAGTATTGTGGTACTAGATTGGTGTGGTAGTAGTGGTGCACCTATGCGATAGTGTGGTAGTAGTGGTGTATTAGTGGTGGTGTGGTAGTAGTGGTGTACTAGTTGTTGTGTGGTAATATTGGTGTACTAGTGATAATGTGGGAGTAGTGGTGTACTATGGTGGTGTGGCAGTAGTGGTGTACTTGTTGTGGTGTGGTAGTAGTATTGTACTAGTGATGGTGTGGTAGCAGTGGTATACTAATGATGGTGAGGTAGTAGTGGTGTACTTGTTGTTGTGTAGGTAAAGTGGTGTACTAATTTGTGGTGTGGTAGTAGTGGTGTATTAGTGATCGTGTGGTATTAGTGGTGAACTAGTGGTGGTGTGGTAGTATGGTGGACGAGTGTGTGGAATAGTGGTGTACCAGTTTTGGTGTGTAGTAGTAGGATGTACTAGTTGTTGTGTGGTAGTAGTGGTGTACTAGTTGTGGAGTGGTAGTAGTGGTGGACTAGTTGTAGTGTGGTAGTATTGGTGTACTGGAAGTTGTGTACTATTGGTGGTGTACTTTTCTGGTGTGGTATTAATGATGTACTAGTGGTGGTCTGCAATTTGTGGTGTGGTAGTAGGTGTTTTACTAGCTTGTTGATTTGGTAGTAGTGGTGTACTTTTAGTAGGCGTGCTAGTAGTGTGGTTCTAGGGTGGTGGGGTAGTACGTGTTGAAACTAGTGTTGGTTGGTAAGTAGTGGTGTAGTAGTTGGTGGTGTGGTAGTAGTGGGTACAAGTCGGTGGATAGACAGAGTAGTGGTTTGTACTAGTTGATGGCGTGGTAGTAGTGGTGTACTAGATGTGGTGTAGTAGTAGTGATGTACTGGTTGTGGTGTTGTAGTAGTGGTGTACTCGTTGTGTTGTTGTAGTAGTGGTGTAATAGTTGTGCTGTGGTAGTAGTGGTGTACTAGTTGTTGTGTTACTAGTTATGGTGTGGTAGTAGTAGTGTACTAGTTGTGGTGTGATAGTAAGTTGTGAACTAGTTATGGTATGGTAGTTGTGGTGTGGTAGTAGTGGTGTACTATTATAGTGTGATAGTAGTGGTGATACTAGGAATTGTGTGGCAGTAGTGGTGTGGTAGTAGTGGTGTACTAGTCGTGGTGTTGTTGTAGTTGTGTAATGGTGGTGGTGTACTAATTGTGGTGGTGGTAGTTTGTGATGTGGTAGTAGAGATGTACTATTTGTGGTGTGGTAATAGAGGTGTACTAGTTGGGGTATATTATTAGTGGTGTACTACTTGTGGTGTGGTTGTAGTTGTTGTTATGATCTCAGCCTGCAGGAGAAACGAGTCTCCCTCCTTTGAGAGTTATTCATCAAGCCTGACCTGATTAGAAGGTCTAGCAAATATTGAGGTGATAACACATATGTAAAATAGTTGCTTGGATATATATATAACAATTTGAGATTATGCGGCAATGAAGAAGAAAACAGATAAATGACTGGTTAGGAGATGTGGACATTTTGCTGGAGGCGTGAGGCTCGCTTCGGGAGGGCTTTGACCTCACTTGAGTGCCATGACATCGCAGGGGGAATGCCGCGTTCCGTTAAGCTCCCGTCAGAAAGGGAACCCCTAGTGATATATCTCGAAGAGAAGAGAAGTGTGCAGACGTACCAGCTGTGGAATCGAGCTGGGGAAGTGTGGTCTCAAGTCCTGGGCGATGAGAAGTGTTTATTAAACCGCCCAGAGGCATTATTGTGGGCCGTGGAAGCGCCCTGACCAAGCTTCTCAGAGGGAGGAGTGCATTCGACCAGACAATCTGTGGTTTGTCTTTGGGGAAGAAGTTGCTGAGAACTTCGAAGCCAGCACAGATGAAGTAGTTGCTGAGACTCCAAGGTAGTGGAGGCGAGGACCTCGAGCTGTGAGGAAAAGCAGTGAAGAGGAGTGTCACGTGCTTCTGTAGAGGTGGTGAAGCACCATAGTTGCTCGAGGGAACTTCATGGTGTAGCAGCCAAGAGAGCTGTGGAGAACCCTAGCAGAAGGGTGAAGCACCGTAGTTGCTCAAGGAAACTTCATGATAGCAGCCTGGAGGAGCTGCAGAGGATCCTGGTAGTTAAGCCAGGAAGAACCTAAAGATATCAGGGTAGTGAACTTCCAGAGGTGGAAGGGAAGTTCTGGTGGATTACTTGTAGGGAGTTGATAGTGTTTGGTTTGTCATTAGCGTGCAATGACGCAGTGAGAGGTGAGTGATTGTTGGCATTCTTATGTCAAGGAGTGTTTTATACTTAAGTTTAGAGTTACAATCGTAGGCTGGATTACCTACAGATGTATGTGTTCTAGGACTGATAGGGTGATCGGTTGATCATTGCGGTGTATCAAGGAACATTTATGCTGATATATGTTATTGCATTCAATATGCTGATTTTCTTTGTACACATTTATAGATACACATATATATATATATTCTCTTGCTGATGGTGCAACAGTGTATGTAGACTTGATCAACTTGATGAGGTTGATAGTATCAGGTGGTGAACCAGGAGATAGGATACCACTTGATAAGCTGATGGTAGAGTTCTGATGGTGTTGGAGTGCAATCTGATTGTAATATTATAGAGTATAGGATTCATTATTATTATATGTGTGTATGTATTGTGTATGTGCTTTGTCCAGTAAATGTATTCAAATTTGCTGGTATTTGACCTTGTCCCTAGTGAGACTTCCCCATGAAATAGTACAGAAGGTGAGAGAGAGAAAGAACCAAGAACCACTGCTGTGGACAGGGTAATAGGTAATACTAATAAGTCAAAAGGGGATTGAGGAGATCATATCACCTAAGGAGAGAGTGGGGAGTCACAGCAGGCTCGTGTGGGTGTGTGCACGTGAGAACGAGGCTAAGTGTTGGAGCCGCATCCCCTAAATGTGTGACGTTGAGCCCCTCTCCAAGAGCCAGAAACGCCAAGGGTGATCTCCTAGTGAGGTATAATCACCCTACCGAGTTGTGGGTTGGGTTGTCCGTAGAGAAGGATCAACGACGGCAATACCACCAACCCACATGACTATAATATTGTGTACTAGTTGTGGTGTTGTAGTAGTGGTGTACTAGTTGTGGAGTGGTAGTAGTGGTGTACTACTTGTGGTGTGGTAGTATTGGTGTACTAATGGTGCTGTTGTAGTAGTGGTGTACTAGTTGTTGTGTGGAAGTAGTGTTGTACTAGTTGTGTAGTGGTAGTAGTGGTGTACTAGAGGTGATGTGGTAGTAGTGATGTACTAGTTGTGGTGTGTAGTAGTAGTGTACTACTTGTAGAGTGGTAGTAGTCGTGTACTAGTGGTGATGTGTAGTGGTTGGTGTACTAATTGTGGTGTGGTAGTAGTGGTGTACTACTTGTAGAGTGATAGTAGTGGACTACTAGTGGTGGAGTGGTAGTAGTGGTATACTTTTGGTGATGTGGTAGTAGTGGTGTTTTAGTGGTGATGTGGTAGTAGTGGTGTACTAGTTGTGCAGTGGTAGTAGTAGTATACTGGTAGCTGTATAGTTGTGTTGGTGTACTAGTTGTCGTGTACAATTTGTGGTGTGGTAGTAGTGGTGTACATGTGATGGTGTGGTACTAGTGGTGTACTAGTGATTGTGTGGTAGTAGTGGTGTACTAGTGGTGTGGTAATAATGGTGTACTATTTTGGTGTGGTAGTAGTGGTGTACTAGTTGTGGTGTGGTAGTAGTGGTGTACTAGTTATGGTGTGGTAGTAGTGTTGAACTAGTTGTGGTGGGTTAGTATTGGTGTACTAGTAGTAGTGTATTATTGGTGGTGTACTATTTCTGGTGTGGTAGTAGTGGTGTACTAGTGGTGGTCTACAAGTTGTGGTGTGGTATAGTGGTGTACTTGTGGTGATTTGGTAGTAGTGATGTACTAGTAATGGTGTGCTAGTGATGGTGTACTAGTGGTGTTGTGGAAGTAGTGGTGTACTAGCTGTAATGTGGTAGTAGTGGTGTACAAGTGCTGGTGAGGTAGTAGGTTTGTACTAGTTGTGGTGTGGTAGTAATGGTGGAGAAGTTTTGGTCTGGTAGTAGTAGTGTACTAGTTGTAGTGTGGAAGTAGTGGTGTACTAGTTGTAGTGTGGTAGTAGTGGTGTACTATTTCTGGTGTGGTAGTAGTGGTGTACTAGTTGTGGTGTTGTAGAAGTGGTGTATTAGGTGTGATGTACTAGTTGTGGTGTTGTAGCAGTGGTGTACTAGTTGTAATGTTGTAGTAGTGGTGAACTACTTGTGGTGTGGTATTAGTGGTGTCCTAGTTGTGGTGTGGTAGTAGTAGTGTACTAGTCGTGGTGTGGTAGTAGTGGAGGTGAATACTAGTTGTGGTGTGGTAGTAGTGGTGTAAGAGTTGTGGTGTAGTAGCAATTGTGTACAAGTTGTGGTGTGGTAGAAATTGTGTACAAGTTGTGGTGTGGTAGGTGGTGTACTAATGGTGGTGTTTTGGTGGTGGTGTACTAGTTGTGGTGTGGTAGTAGTGGTGTACTAGTGATGGTGTGGTAGTAGTGGTGTACTAGTGATGGTGTGGTAGTAGTGGTGTACTAGTGGTGTGATAGTAGTGGTGTACTAGTTGTAGTGTGGTAGTAGTGGTGTACTAGATGTGGTGTGGTAGTAGTGGTGCACTAGCGATTGTGTGGTAGTAGTGGTGTATTAGTGGTGGTGTGGTAGTAGTGGTGTACTAGTTGTTGTGTGGTAATATTGGTGTACTAGTGATAATATGGGAGTAGTGGTGGTGTGGCAGTAGTGGTGTACTTGTTGTGGTGTGGTAGTAGTGGTGTACTAGTGATGGTGTGGTAGCAGTGGTATACTAATGATGGTGAGGTAGTAGTGGTGTACTTGTTGTTGTGTAGGTAAAGTGGTGCACTAGTTGTGGTGTGGTAGTAGTGGTGTATTAGTGATCGTGTGGTAGTAGTGGTGTACTAGTGGTGGTGTGGTAGTAATGGTGTACTAGTGGTGTGGAAGTAGTGGTGTACCAGTTTTGGTGTGGTAGTTGTTATGTACTAGTTGTGGTGTGGTAGTAGTGGTGTACTAGTTGTGGAGTGGTAGTAATGGTGTACTAGTTGTTGTGTGGTAATATTGGTGTACTAGTGATAATGTGGGAGTAGTGGTGTACTAGTGGTGGTGTGGCAGTAGTGGTGTACTTGTTGTGGTGTGTTAGTAGTATTGTACTAGTGATGGTGTGGTAGCAGTGGTATACTAATGATGGTGAGGTAGTAGTGGTGTACTTGTTGTTGTGTAGGTAAAGTGGTGTACTAATTGTGGTGTGGTAGTAGTGGTGTATTAGTGATCGTGTGGTAGTAGTGGTGTACTAGTGGTGGTGTGGTAGTAATGGTGTACTAGTGGTGTGGAAGTAGTGGTGTACCAGTTTTGGTGTGGTAGTAGTTATGTACTAGTTGTGGTGTGGTAGTAGTAGTGTACTAGTTGTGGAGTGGTAGTAATGGTGTACTAGTTGTTGTGTGGTAATATTGGTGTACTAGTGATAATGTGGGAGTAGTGGTGTACTAGTGGTGGTGTGGCAGTAGTGGTGTACTTGTTGTGGTGTGGTAGTAGTATTGTACTAGTGATGGTGTGGTAGCAGTGGTATACTAATGATGGTGAGGTAGTAGTGGTGTACTTGTTGTTGTGTAGGTAAAGTGGTGTACTAATTGTGGTGTGGTAGTAGTGGTGTATTAGTGATCGTGTGGTAGTAGTGGTGAACTAGTGGTGGTGTGGTAGTAATGGTGGACGAGTTGTGTGGAAGTAGTGGTGTACCAGTTTTGGTGTAGTAGTAGTGATGTACTTGTTGTTGTGTGGTAGTAGTGGTGTACTAGTTGTGGAGTGGTAGTAGTGGTGTACTAGTTGTAGTGTGGTAGTATTGGTGTACTGGAAGTTGTGTACTATTGGTGGTGTACTATTTCTGGTGTGGTATTAATGGTGTACTAGTGGTGGTCTGCAATTTGTGGTGTGGTAGTAGTGTTGTACTAGTTGTGATTTGGTAGTAGTGGTGTACTTTTGGTGGCGTGCTAGTAGTGTTGTTCTAGTGGTGGTGTGGTAGTAGTGTTGAACTAGTGTTGGTGTGGTAGTAGTGGTGTGGTAGTAGTGGTGTACAAGTGGTGGTGAGGTAGTAGGTTTGTTCTAGTTGTGGCGTGGTAGTAGTGGTGTACTAGATGTGGTGTAGTAGTAGTGATGTACTAGATTTGGTGTTGTAGTAGTGGTGTACTTGTTGTGTTGTTGTAGTAGTGGTGTAATAGTTGTGCTGTGGTAGTAGTGGTGTACTAGTTGTTGTGTACTAGTTATGGTGTGGTAGTAGTAGTGTACTAGTTGTGTTGTGATAGTAGTTGTGTACTAGATATGGTATGGTAGTTGTGGTGTGGTAGTAGTGGTGTACTATTTATAGTGTGATAGTAGTGGTGTACTAGGAATTGTGTGGCAGTAGTGGTGTGGTAGTAGTGGTGTACTAGTCGTGGTGTTGTTGTAGTTGTGTAATGGTGGTGGTGTCCTAATTGTGGTGTGGTAGTTGTGATGTGGTAGTAGAGATGTACTATTTGTGGTGTGGTAATAGAGGTGTACTAGTTGGGGTATATTATTAGTGGTGTACTACTTGTGGTGTGGTTGTAGTTGTTGTTATGATCTCAGCCTGCAGGAGAAACGAGTCTCCCTCTTTGAGAGTTATTCATCAAGCCTGACCTGATTAGAAGGTCTAGCAAATATTGAGGTGATAACACATATGTAAAATAGTTGCTTGGATATATATATAACAATTTGAGATTATGGGCAATGAAGAAGAAAACAGATAAATGACTGGTTAGGAGATGTGGACATTTTACTGGAGGCGTGAGGCTCGCTTCGGGAGGGCTTTGACCTCACTTGAGTGCCTGACATCGCAGGGGGAATGCCGCGTTCCGTTAAGCTCCCGTCAGAAAAGAACCCCTAGTGATATATCTCGAAGAGAAGAGAAGTGTGCAGACGTACCAGCTGTGGAATCGAGCTGGGGAAGTGTGGTCTCAAGTCCTGGGCGATGAGAAGTGTTTATTAAACCGCCCAGAGGCATTATTGTGGGCCGTGGAAGCGCCCTGACCAAGCTTCTCAGAGGGAGGAGCGCCCTCGACCAGACAATCTGTGGTTTGTCTTTGGGGAAGAAGTTGCTGAGAACTTCGAAGCCAGCACAGATGAAGTAGTTGCTGAGACTCAAAGGTACTGGAGGCAAAGACCTCGAGCTGTGAGGAAAGGCAGTGAAGAGGAGTGTCACGTGCTTCTGTAGAGGTGGTGAAGCACCATAGTTGCTCGAGGGAACTTCATGGTGTAGCAGCCAAGAGAGCTGTGGAGAACCCTAGCAGAAGGGTGAAGCACCGTAGTTGCTCAAGGAAACTTCATGATAGCAGCCTGGAGGAGCTGCAGAGGATCCTGGTAGTTAAGCCAGGAAGAACCTAAAGATATCAGGGTAGTGAACTTCCAGAGGTGGAAGGGAAGTTCTGGTGGATTACTTGTAGGGAGTTGATAGTGTTTGGTTGTCATTAGCGTGCATGACGCAGTGAGAGGTGAGTGATTGTTGGCATTCTTATGTCAAGGAGTGTTTTATACTTAAGTTTAGAGTTACAATCGTAGGCTGGATTACCTACAGATGTATGTGTTCTAGGACTGATAGGGTGATCGGTTGATCATTGCGGTGTATCAAGGAACATTTATGCTGATATATGTTATTGCATTCAAATGCTGATTTTCTTTGTACACATTTATAGATACACATATATATATATATTCTCTTGCTGATGGTGCAACAGTGTATGTAGACTTGATCAACTTGATGAGGTTGATAGTATCAGGTGGTGAACCAGGAGATAGGATACCACTTGATAAGCTGATGGTAGAGTTCTGATGGTGTTGGAGTGCAATCTGATTGTAATATTATAGAGTATAGGATTCATTATCATTATATGTGTGTATGTATTGTGTATGTGCTTTGTCCAGTAAATGTATTCAAATTTGCTGGTATTTGACCTTGTCCTAGTGAGACTTCCCCATGAAATAGTACAGAAGGTGAGAGAAAGAACCAAGAACCACTGCTGTGGACAGGGTAATAGGTAATACTAATAAGTCAAAAGGGGATTGAGGAGATCATATCACCTAAGGAGAGAGTGGGGAGTCACAGCGGCTCGTGTGGGTGTGTGCACGTGAGAACGAGGCTAAGTGTTGGAGCCGCATCCCCTAAATGTGTGACGTTGAGCCCCTCTCCAAGAGCCAGAAACGCCAAGGGTGATCTCCTAGTGAGGTATAATCACCCTACCGAGTTGTGGGTTGGGTTGTCCGTAGAGAAGGATCAACGACGGCAATACCACCAACCCACATGACTATAATATTGTGTACTAGTTGTGGTGTTGTAGTAGTGGTGTACTAGTTGTGGAGTGGTAGTAGTGGTGTACTACTTGTGGTGTGGTAGTATTGGTGTACTAATGGTGCTGTTGTAGTAGTGGTGTACTAGTTGTTGTGTGGAAGTAGTGTTGTACTAGTTGTGTAGTGGTAGTAGTGGTGTACTAGAGGTGATGTGGTAGTAGTGATGTACTAGTTGTGGTGTGGTAGTAGTAGTGTACTACTTGTAGAGTGGTAGTAGTCGTGTACTAGTGGTGATGTGGTAGTGGTGGTGTACTAGTTGTGGTGTGGTAGTAGTGGTGTACTACTTGTAGAGTGGTAGTAGTGGACTACTAGTGGTGGAGTGGTAGTAGTGGTATACTTTTGGTGATGTGGTAGTAGTGGTGTTTTAGTGGTGATGTGGTAGTAGTGGTGTACTAGTTGTGCAGTGGTAGTAGTAGTATACTGGTAGTGGTATAGTTGTGATAGTGTACTAGTTGTCGTGTACGATTTGTGGTGTGGTAGTAGTGGTGTACTTGTGATGGTGTGGTACTAGTGGTGTACTAGTGATGGTGTGGTAGTAGTGGTGTACTAGTGGTGTGGTAATAATTGTGTACTATTTTGGTGTGGTAGTAGTGGTGTACTTGTTGTGGTGTGGTAGTAGTGGTGTACTAGTTATGGTGTGGTAGTAGTGTTGAACTAGTTGTGGTGGGTTAGTATTGGTGTACTAGTAGTAGTGTATTATTGGTGGTGTACTATTTCTGGTGTGGTAGTAGTGGTGTACTAGTGGTGGTCTACAAGTTGTGGTGTGGTATAGTGGTGTACTTGTGGTGATTTGGTAGTAAAAAATTAAAAATTTTAAAATTTTGCCCCGAGGGGCGAGTTTATTGGGCAGCGCCACTCATCTTGTGAGTGAACATACCGCCATAGCAGAATGTACAACACTCCCCAATAGGAAGAAAACCCGCTGGGTTGTTCATCCTGTCACTTGTACCCAGACACAGCTGGGACTTGCTTAACTGTCTCAAGTGAACAGCTCCTCAAACAAGAAGATTAACATTTATCAACCCTTAAAAGCTTACGTTATCTTGCGGGTGCAAAATGGGGAAATCTTTTAAGAACAGTATCAATATTTGACAAATAGTGTTTTCCTAACTCAAACAATGTGGGGTTTATTATTCTACAGTTATTCCTAATGTCTCTCAGGTGTTCACATTCACTTAGATAGTGGTCAAGGCGGTGTCCATCACTCTCACCACAGATTCTGCAACTTCGCTGATCAACTGTTGTTTCCATTCCAAATCTCCATGGATATTTGTATCCAAGACGGATTCTCGCTATTACAGATTCTCTCACTCGTCGTCCTCCTCTTCGGCCATACTGATTGGGATTGCCAGCTGCAACCATGTTGTACCATCGTACAGATTCACTGGTTTGTGCTTCTATCCTCCTTTCCTCAGTTACCTTGTCACGGTGATGTTGCCTGATAATACCTCTAATTTGTAGTTGAGTCTTGGGTATGAAGTATTCAATATGGTCTCCTTCAGCGCCTTCAGCAGCCAGCACATCTGCTCGTTCATTCCCACATATTCCAACATGGGAGGGGATCCACAGAAACTTGATGACTCTTCCCTGATTGGTAAGTACTCTCACAGCTCTCTTGATTTCAGCGACTATTGCAAGATTTTCTGCCTGATTTTTACTTAGGCTTTGCAGTGCTGCTTTTGGTAGTAGTGATGTACTAGTAATGGTGTGCTAGTGATGGTGTACTAGTGGTGTTGTGGAAGTAGTGGTGTACTAGCTGTGTTGTGGTAGTAGTGGTGTAGAAGTGCTGGTGAGGTAGTAGGTTTGTACTAGTTGTGGTGTGGTAGTAATGGTGGAGAAGTTGTGGTGTGGTAGTAGTAGTGTACTAGTTGTAGTGTGAAAGTAGTGGTGTACTAGTTGTAGTGTGGTAGTAGTGGTGTACTAGTTCTGGTGTGGTAGTAGTGGTGTACTAGTTGTGGTGTTGTAGAAGTGGTGTATTAGGTGTGATGTACTAGTTGTGGTGTTGTAGCAGTGGTGTACTAGTTGTAATGTTGTAGTAGTGGTGAACTACTTGTGGTGTGGAATTAGTGGTGTCCTAGTTGTGGTGTGGTAGTAGTAGTGTACTAGTCGTGGTGTGGTAGTAGTGGGATACTAGTTGTGGTGTGGTAGTAGTGGTGTAAGAGTTGTGGTGTGGTAGCAATTGTGTACAAGTTGTGGTGTGGTAGAAATTGTGTACAAGTTGTGGTGTGGTAGTAGTGGTGTACTAATGGTGGTGTTTTGGTGGTGGTGTACTAGTTGTTGTGTTGTTGTAGTGGTGTACTAGTGATGGTGTGGTAGTAGTGGTGTACTAGTGATGGTGTGGTAGTAGTGGTGTACTAGTGGTGTGGTAGTAGTGGTGTACTAGTTGTAGTGTGGTAGTAGTGGTGTACTAGATGTGGTGTGGCAGTAGTGGTGTACTTGTTGTGGTGTGGTAGTAGTGGTGTACTAGTGATGGTGTGGTAGCAGTGGTATACTAATGATGGTGAGGTAGTAGTGGTGTACTTGTTGTTGTGTAGGTAAAGTGGTGTACTAGTTGTGGTGTGGTAGTAGTTATGTATTAGTGATCGTGTGGTAGTAGTGGTGTACTAGTGGTGGTGTGGTAGTAATGGTGTACTAGTGGTGTGGAAGTAGTGGTGTACCAGTTTTGGTGTGGTAGTAGTTATGTATTAGTTGTGGTGTGGTAGTAGTGGTGTACAAGTTGTGGAGTGGTAGTAGTGGTGTACTAGTTGTGGAGTGGTAGTAGTGGTGTACTAGTTGTAGTGTGGTAGTATTGGTGTACTGGAAGTTGTGTACTATTGGTGGTGTACTATTTCTGGTGTGGTATTAATGATGTACTAGTGGTGGTCTGCAGTTTGTGGTGTGGTAGTAGTGTTGTACTAGTTGTGATTTGGTAGTAGTGGTGTACTTTTAGTGGCGTGCTAGTAGTGTTGTTCTAGTGGTGGTGTGGTAGTAGTGTTGAACTAGTGTTGGTGTGGTAGTAGTGGTGTAGTAGTTGTGGTGTGGTAGTAGTGGTGTACAAGTGGTGGTGAGGTAATAGGTTTGTACTAGTTGTGGCGTGGTAGTAGTAGTGTACTAGATGTGGTGTAGTAGTAGTGATGTACTAGTTGTGGTGTTGTAGTAGTGGTGTACTAGTTGTGTTGTTGTAGTAGTGGTGTAATAGTTGTGCTGTGGTAGTAGTGGTGTACTAGTTGTTGTGTACTAGTTATGGTGTAATAGTAGTAGTGTACTAGTTGTGGTGTGATAGTAGTTGTGAACTAGTTATGGTATGGTAGTTGTGGTGTGGAAGTAGTGGTGTACTATTTATAGTGTGATAGTAGTGGTGTACTAGGAATTGTGTGGTAGTAGTGGTGTACTAGTCGTGGTGTTGTTGTAGTTGTGTAATGGTGGTGGTGTACTAATTGTGGTGTGATAGTTGTGATGTGGTAGTAGAGATGTACTATTTGTGGTGTGGTAATAGAGGTGTACTAGTTGGGGTATATTATTAGTGGTGTACTACTTGTGGTGTGGTTGTAGTTGTTGTTATGATCTCAGCCTGCAGGAGAAACGAGTCTCCCTCCTTGAGAGTTATTCATCAAGCCTGACCTGATTAGAAGGTCTAGCAAATATTGAGGTGATAACACATATGTAAAATAGTTGCTTGGATATATATATAACAATTTGAGATTATGGGCAATGAAGAAGAAAACAGATAAATGACTGGTTAGGAGATGTGGACATTTTGCTGGAGGCGTGAGGCTCGCTTCGGGAGGGCTTTGACCTCACTTGAGTGCCAGACATCGCAGGGGGAATGCCGCGTTCCGTTAAGCTCCCGTCAGAAGGGAACCCCTAGTGATATATCTCGAAGAGAAGAGAAGTGTGCAGACGTACCAGCTGTGGAATCGAGCTGGGGAAGTGTGGTCTCAAGTCCTGGGCGATGAGAAGTGTTTATTAAACCGCCCAGAGGCATTATTGTGGGCCGTGGAAGCGCCCTGACCAAGCTTCTCAGAGGGAGGAGTGCCCTCGACCAGACAATCTGTGGTTTGTCTTTGGGGAAGAAGTTGCTGAGAACTTCGAAGCCAGCACAGATGAAGTAGTTGCTGAGACTCCAAGGTAGTGGAGGCGAGGACCTCGAGCTGTGAGGAAAAGCAGTGAAGAGGAGTGTCACGTGCTTCTGTAGAGGTGGTGAAGCACCATAGTTGCTCGAGGGAACTTCATGGTGTAGCAGCCAAGAGAGCTGTGGAGAACCCTAGCAGAAGGGTGAAGCACCGTAGTTGCTCAAGGAAACTTCATGATAGCAGCCTGGAGGAGCTGCAGAGGATCCTGGTAGTTAAGCCAGGAAGAACCTAAAGATATCAGGGTAGTGAACTTCCAGAGGTGGAAGGGAAGTTCTGGTGGATTACTTGTAGGGAGTTGATAGCGTTTGGTTGTCATTAGCGTGCAAGACGCAGTGAGAGGTGAGTGATTGTTGGCATTCTTATGTCAAGAAGTGTTTTATACTTAAGTTTAGAGTTACAATCGTAGGCTGGATTACATACAGATGTATGTGTTCTAGGACTGATAGGGTGATCGGTTGATCATTGCGGTGTATCAAGGAACATTCATGCTGATATATGTTATTGCATTCAAATGCTGATTTTCTTTGTACACATTTATAGATACACATATATATATATATTCTCTTGCTGATGGTGCAACAGTGTATGTAGACTTGATCAACTTGATGAGGTTGATAGTATCAGGTGGTGAACCAGGAGATAGGATACCACTTGATAAGATGATGGTAGAGTTCTGATGGTGTTGGAGTGCAATCTGATTGTAATATTATAGAGTATAGGATTCATTATTATTATATGTGTGTATGTATTGTGTATGTGCTTTGTCCAGTAAATGTATTCAAATTTGCTGGTATTTGACCTTGTCCTAGTGAGACTTCCCCATGAAATAGTACAGAAGGTGAGAGAGAGAAAGAACCAAGAACCACTGCTGTGGACAGGGTAATAGGTAATACTAATAAGTCAAAAGGGGATTGAGGAGATCATATCACCTAAGGAGAGAGTGGGGAGTCACAGCAGCTCGTGTGGGTGTGTGCACGTGAGAACGAGGCTAAGTGTTGGAGCCACATCCCCTAAATGTGTGACGTTGAGCCCCTCTCCAAGAGCCAGAAACGCCAAGGGTGATCTCCTAGTGAGGTATAATCACCCTACCGAGTTGTGGGTTGGGTTGTCCGTAGAGATGGATCAACGACGACAATACCACCAACCCACAAGACTATAATATTGTGTACTAGTTGTGGTGTTGTAGTAGTGGTGTACTAGTTGTGGTGTGGTAGTAGTGGTGTACTACTTGTGGTGTGGTAGTATTGGTGTACTAATGCGGCTGTTGTAGTAGTGGTGTACTAGTTGTTGTGTGGAAGTAGTGTTGTACTAGTTGTGTAGTGGTAGTAGTGGTGTACTAGAGGTGATGTGGTAGTAGTGATGTACTAGTTGTGGTGTGGTAGTAGTAGTGTACTACTTGTAGAGTGGTAGTAGTCGTGTACTAGTGGTGATGTGGTAGTGGTGGTGTACTAATTGTGGTGTGGTAGTAGTGGTGTACTACTTGTAGAGTGATAGTAGTGGACTACTAGTGGTGGAGTGGTAGTAGTGGTATACTTTTGGTGATGTGGTAGTAGTGGTGTTTTAGTGGTGATGTGGTAGTAGTGGTGTACTAGTTGTGCAGTGGTAGTAGTAGTATACTGGTAGCTGTATAGTTGTGTTGGTGTACTAGTTGTCGTGTACAATTTGTGGTGTGGTAGTAGTGGTGTACATGTGATGGTGTGGTACTAGTGGTGTACTAGTGATTGTGTGGTAGTAGTGGTGTACTAGTGGTGTGGTAATAATGGTGTACTATTTTGGTGTGGTAGTAGTGGTGTACTAGTTGTGGTGTGGTAGTAGTGGTGTACTAGTTATGGTGTGGTAGTAGTGTTGAACTAGTTGTGGTGGGTTAGTATTGGTGTACTAGTAGTAGTGTATTATTGGAGGTTTACTATTTCTTTTGTGGTAGTAGTGGTGTACTAGTGGTGGTCTACAAGTTGTGGTGTGGTATAGTGGTGTACTTGTGGTGATTTGGTAGTAGTGATGTACTAGTAATGGTGTGCTAGTGATGGTGTACTAGTAGTGTTGTGGAAGTAGTGGTGTACTAGCTGTAATGTGGTAGTAGTGGTGTACAAGTGCTGGTGAGGTAGTAGGTTTGTACTAGTTGTGGTGTGGTAGTAATGGTGGAGAAGTTTTGGTCTGGTAGTAGTAGTGTACTAGTTGTAGTGTGGAAGTAGTGGTGTACTAGTTGTAGTGTGGTAGTAGTGGTGTACTATTTCTGGTGTGGTAGTAGTGGTGAACTAGTTGTGGTGTTGTAGAAGTGGTGTATTAGGTGTGATGTACTAGTTGTGGTGTTGTAGCAGTGGTGTACTAGTTGTAATGTTGTAGTAGTGGTGAACTACTTGTGGTGTGGTATTAGTGGTGTCCTAGTTGTGGTGTGGTAGTAGTAGTGTACTAGTCGTGGTGTGGTAGTAGTGGAGGGGAATACTAGTTGTGGTGTGGTAGTAGTGGTGTAAGAGTTGTGGTGTAGTAGCAATTGTGTACAAGTTGTGGTGTGGTAGAAATTGTGTACAAGTTGTGGTGTGGTAGGTGGTGTACTAATGGTGGTGTTTTGGTGGTGGTGTACTAGTTGTGGTGTGGTAGTAGTGGTGTACTAGTGATGGTGTGGTAGTAGTGGTGTACTAGTGATGGTGTGGTAGTAGTGGTGTACTAGTGGTGTGGTAGTAGTGGTGTACTAGTTGTAGTGTGGTAGTAGTGGTGTACTAGATGTGGTGTGGTAGTAGTGGTGCACTAGCGATTGTGTGGTAGTAGTGGTGTATTAGTGGTGGTGTGGTAGTAGTGGTGTACTAGTTGTTGTGTGGTAATATTGGTGTACTAGTGATAATATGGGAGTAGTGGTGGTGTGGCAGTAGTGGTGTACTTGTTGTGGTGTGGTAGTAGTGGTGTACTAGTGATGGTGTGGTAGCAGTGGTATACTAATGATGGTGAGGTAGTAGTGGTGTACTTGTTGTTGTGTAGGTAAAGTGGTGCACTAGTTGTGGTGTGGTAGTAGTGGTGTATTAGTGATCGTGTGGTAGTAGTGGTGTACTAGTGGTGGTGTGGTAGTAATGGTGTACTAGTGGTGTGGAAGTAGTGGTGTACCAGTTTTGGTGTGGTAGTAGTTATGTACTAGTTGTGGTGTGGTAGTAGTGGTGTACTAGTTGTGGAGTGGTAGTAATGGTGTACTAGTTGTTGTGTGGTAATATTGGTGTACTAGTGATAATGTGGGAGTAGTGGTGTACAAGTGGTGGTGTGGCAGTAGTGGTGTACTTGTTGTGGTGTGTTAGTAGTATTGTACTAGTGATGGTGTGGTAGCAGTGGTATACTAATGATGGTGAGGTAGTAGTGGTGTACTTGTTGTTGTGTAGGTAAAGTGGTGTACTAATTGTGGTGTGGTAGTAGTGGTGTATTAGTGATCGTGTGGTAGTAGTGGTGTACTAGTGGTGGTGTGTTAGTAATGGTGTACTAGTGGTGTGGAAGTAGTGGTGTACCAGTTTTGGTGTGGTAGTAGTTATGTACTAGTTGTGGTGTGGTAGTAGTGGTGTACTAGTTGTGGAGTGGTAGTAATGGTGTACTAGTTGTTGTGTGGTAATATTGGTGTACTAGTGATAATGTGGGAGTAGTGGTGTACTAGTGGTGGTGTGGCAGTAGTGGTGTACTTGTTGTGGTGTGGTAGTAGTATTGTACTAGTGATGGTGTGGTAGCAGTGGTATACTAATGATGGTGAGGTAGTAGTGGTGTACTTGTTGTTGTGTAGGTAAAGTGGTGTACTAATTGTGGTGTGGTAGTAGTGGTGTATTAGTGATCGTGTGGTAGTAGTGGTGTACTAGTGGTGGTGTGGTAGTAATGGTGTACTAGTGGTGTGGAAGTAGTGGTGTACCAGTTTTGGTGTTGTAGTAGTTATGTACTAGTTGTGGTGTGGTAGTAGTGGTGTACTAGTTGTGGAGTGGTAGTAATGGTGTACTAGTTGTTGTGTGGTAATATTGGTGTACTAGTGATAATGTGGGAGTAGTGGTGTACTAGTGGTGTTGTGGCAGTAGTGGTGTACTTGTTGTGGTGTGGTAGTAGTATTGTACTAGTGATGGTGTGGTAGCAGTGGTATACTAATGATGGTGAGGTAGTAGTTGTGTACTTGTTGTTGTGTAGGTAAAGTGGTGTACTAATTGTGGTGTGGTAGTAGTGGTGTATTAGTGATCGTGTGGTAGTAGTGGTGAACTAGTGGTGGTGTGGTAGTAATGGTGGACGAGTTGTGTGGAAGTAGTGGTGTACCAGTTTTGGTGTAGTAGTAGTGATGTACTAGTTGTTGTGTGGTAGTAGTGGTGTACTAGTTGTGGAGTGGTAGTAGTGGTGTACTAGTTGTAGTGTGGTAGTATTGGTGTACTGGAAGTTGTGTACTATTGGTGGTGTACTATTTCTGGTGTGGTATTAATGGTGTACTAGTGGTGGTCTGCAATTTGTGGTGTGGTAGTAGTGTTGTACTAGTTGTGATTTGGTAGTAGTGGTGTACTTTTGGTTGCGTACTAGTAGTGTTGTTCTAGTGGTGGTGTGGTAGTAGTGTTGAACTAGTGTTGGTGTGGTAGTAGTGGTGTGGTAGTAGTGGTGTGGTAGTAGTGGTGTACAAGTGGTGGTGAGGTAGTAGGTTTGTACTAGTTGTGGCGTGGTAGTAGTGGTGTACTAGATGTGGTGTAGTAGTAGTGATGTACTAGTTGTGGTGTTGTAGTAGTGGTGTACTTGTTGTGTTGTTGTAGTAGTGGTGTAATAGTTGTGCTGTGGTAGTAGTGGTGTACTAGTTGTTGTGTACTAGTTATGGTGTGGTAGTAGTAGTGTACTAGTTGTGGTGTGATAGTAGTTGTGTACTAGATATGGTATGGTAGTTGTGGTGTGGTAGTAGTGGTGTACTATTTATAGTGTGATAGTAGTGGTGTACTAGGAATTGTGTGGCAGTAGTGGTGTGGTAGTAGTGGTGTACTAGTCGTGGTGTTGTTGTAGTTGTGTAATGGTGGTGGTGTACTAATTGTGGTGTGGTAGTTGTGATGTGGTAGTAGAGATGTACTATTTGTGGTGTGGTAATAGAGGTGTACTAGTTGGGGTATATTATTAGTGGTGTACTACTTGTGGTGTGGTTGTAGTTGTTGTTATGATCTCAGCCTGCAGGAGAAACGAGTCTCCCTCCTTTGAGAGTTATTCATCAAGCCTGACCTGATTAGAAGGTCTAGCAAATATTGAGGTGATAACACATATGTAAAATAGTTGCTTGGATATATATATAACAATTTGAGATTATGGGCAATGAAGAAGAAAACAGATAAATGACTGGTTAGGAGATGTGGACATTTTGCTGGAGGCGTGAGGCTCGCTTCGGGAGGGCTTTGACCTCACTTGAGTGCCTGACATCGCAGGGGAATGCCGCGTTCCGTTAAGCTCCCGTCAGAAAGGAACCCCTAGTGATATATCTCGAAGAGAAGAGAAGTGTGCAGACGTACCAGCTGTGGAATCGAGCTGGGGAAGTGTGGTCTCAAGTCCTGGGCGATGAGAAGTGTTTATTAAACCGCCCAGAGGCATTATTGTGGGCCGTGGAAGCGCCCTGACCAAGCTTCTCAGAGGGAGGAGCGCCCTCGACCAGACAATCTGTGGTTTGTCTTTGGGGAAGAAGTTGCTGAGAACTTCGAAGCCAGCACAGATGAAGTAGTTGCTGAGACTCCAAGGTAGTGGAGGCGAGGACCTCGAGCTGTGAGGAAAAGCAGTGAAGAGGAGTGTCACGTGCTTCTGTAGAGGTGGTGAAGCACCATAGTTGCTCGAGGGAACTTCATGGTGTAGCAGCCAAGAGAGCTGTGGAGAACCCTAGCAGAAGGGTGAAGCACCGTAGTTGCTCAAGGAAACTTCATGATAGCAGCCTGGAGGAGCTGCAGAGGATCCTGGTAGTTAAGCCAGGAAGAACCTAAAGATATCAGGGTAGTGAACTTCCAGAGGTGGAAGGGAAGTTCTGGTGGATTACTTGTAGGGAGTTGATAGCGTTTGGTTGTCATTAGCGTGCAATGACGCAGTGAGAGGTGAGTGATTGTTGGCATTCTTATGTCAAGGAAGTGTTTTATACTTAAGTTTAGAGTTACAATCGTAGGCTGGATTACATACAGATGTATGTGTTCTAGGACTGATAGGGTGATCGGTTGATCATTGCGGTGTATCAAGGAACATTTATGCTGATATATGTTATTGCATTCAAATGCTGATTTTCTTTGTACACATTTATAGATACACATATATATATATTCTCTTGCTGATGGTGCAACAGTGTATGTAGACTTGATCAACTTGATGAGGTTGATAGTATCAGGTGGTGAACCAGGAGATAGGATACCACTTGATAAGCTGATGGTAGAGTTCTGATGGTGTTGGAGTGCAATCTGATTGTAATATTATAGAGTATAGGATTCATTATTATTATATGTGTGTATGTATTGTGTATGTGCTTTGTCCAGTAAATGTATTCAAATTTGCTGGTATTTGACCTTGTCCTAGTGAGACTTCCCCATGAAATAGTACAGAAGGTGAGAGAGAGAAAGAACCAAGAACCACTGCTGTGGACAGGGTAATAGGTAATACTAATAAGTCAAAAGGGGATTGAGGAGATCATATCACCTAAGGAGAGAGTGGGGAGTCACAGCAGGCTCGTGTGGGTGTGTGCACGTGAGAACGAGGCTAAGTGTTGGAGCCGCATCCCCTAAATGTGTGACGTTGAGCCCCTCTCCAAGAGCCAGAAACGCCAAGGGTGATCTCCTAGTGAGGTATAATCACCCTACCGAGTTGTGGGTTGGGTTGTCCGTAGAGAAGGATCAACGACGGACAATACCACCAACCCACAATGACTATAATATTGTGTACTAGTTGTGGTGTTGTAGTAGTGGTGTACTAGTTGTGGTAGTGGTAGTAGTGGTGTACTACTTGTGGTGTGGTAGTATTGGTGTACTAATGGTGCTGTTGTAGTAGTGGTGTACTAGTTGTTGTGTGGAAGTAGTGTTGTACTAGTTGTGTAGTGGTAGTAGTGGTGTACTAGAGGTGATGTGGTAGTAGTGATGTACTAGTTGTGGTGTGGTAGTAGTAGTGTACTACTTGTAGAGTGGTAGTAGTCGTGTACTAGTGGTGATGTGGTAGTGGTGGTGTACTAGTTGTGGTGTGGTAGTAGTGGTGTACTACTTGTAGAGTGGTAGTAGTGGACTACTAGTGGTGGAGTGGTAGTAGTGGTATACTTTTGGTGATGTGGTAGTAGTGGTGTTTTAGTGGTGATGTGGTAGTAGTGGTGTACTAGTTGTGCAGTGGTAGTAGTAGTATACTGGTAGTGGTATAGTTGTGATAGTGTACTAGTTGTCGTGTACGATTTGTGGTGTGGTAGTAGTGGTGTACTTGTGATGGTGTGGTACTAGTGGTGTACTAGTGATGGTGTGGTAGTAGTGGTGTACTAGTGGTGTGGTAATAATGGTGTACTATTTTGGTGTGGTAGTAGTGGTGTACTAGTTGTGGTGTGGTAGTAGTGGTGTACTAGTTATGGTGTGGTAGTAGTGTTGAACTAGTTGTGGTGGGTTAGTATTGGTGTACTAGTAGTAGTGTATTATTGGTGGTGTACTATTTCTGGTGTGGTAGTAGTGGTGTACTAGTGGTGGTCTACAAGTTGTGGTGTGGTATAGTGGTGTACTTGTGGTGATTTGGTAGTAGTGATGTACTAGTAATGGTGTGCTAGTGATGGTGTACTAGTGGTGTTGTGGAAGTAGTGGTGTACTAGCTGTAGTTGTGGTAGTAGTGGTGTAGAAGTGCTGGTGAGGTAGTAGGTTTGTACTAGTTGTGGTGTGGTAGTAATGGTGGAGAAGTTGTGGTGTGGTAGTAGTAGTGTACTAGTTGTAGTGTGAAAGTAGTGGTGTACTAGTTGTAGTGTGGTAGTAGTGGTGTACTAGTTCTGGTGTGGTAGTAGTGGTGTACTAGTTGTGGTGTTGTAGAAGTGGTGTATTAGGTGTGATGTACTAGTTGTGGTGTTGTAGCAGTGGTGTACTAGTTGTAATGTTGTAGTAGTGGTGAACTACTTGTGGTGTGGAATTAGTGGTGTCCTAGTTGTGGTGTGGTAGTAGTAGTGTACTAGTCGTGGTGTGGTAGTAGTGGGGATACTAGTTGTGGTGTGGTAGTAGTGGTGTAAGAGTTGTGGTGTGGTAGCAATTGTGTACAAGTTGTGGTGTGGTAGAAATTGTGTACAAGTTGTGGTGTGGTAGTAGTGGTGTACTAATGGTGGTGTTTTGGTGGTGGTGTACTAGTTGTTGTGTTGTAGTAGTGGTGTACTAGTGATGGTGTGGTAGTAGTGGTGTACTAGTGATGGTGTGGTAGTAGTGGTGTACTAGTGGTGTGGTAGTAGTGGTGTACTAGTTGTAGTGTGGTAGTAGTGGTGTACTAGATGTGGTGTGGTAGTAGTGGTGCACTAGCGATTGTGTGGTAGTAGTGGTGTATTAGTGGTGGTGTGGTAGTAGTGGTGTACTAGTTGTTGTGTGGTAATATTGGTGTACTAGTGATAATATGGGAGTAGTGGTGGTGTGGCAGTAGTGGTGTACTTGTTGTGGTGTGGTAGTAGTGGTGTACTAGTGATGGTGTGGTAGCAGTGGTATACTAATGATGGTGAGGTAGTAGTGGTGTACTTGTTGTTGTGTAGGTAAAGTGGTGTACTAGTTGTGGTGTGGTAGTAGTTATGTATTAGTGATCGTGTGGTAGTAGTGGTGTACTAGTGGTGGTGTGGTAGTAATGGTGTACTAGTGGTGTGGAAGTAGTGGTGTACCAGTTTTGGTGTGGTAGTAGTTATGTACTAGTTGTGGTGTGGTAGTAGTGGTGTACTAGTTGTGGAGTGGTAGTAGTGGTGTACTAGTTGTGGAGTGGTAGTAGTGGTGTACTAGTTGTAGTGTGGTAGTATTGGTGTACTGGAAGTTGTGTACTATTGGTGGTGTACTATTTCTGGTGTGGTATTAATGATGTACTAGTGGTGGTCTGCAGTTTGTGGTGTGGTAGTAGTGTTGTACTAGTTGTGATTTGGTAGTAGTGGTGTACTTTTAGTGGCGTGCTAGTAGTGTTGTTCTAGTGGTGGTGTGGTAGTAGTGTTGAACTAGTGTTGGTGTGGTAGTAGTGGTGTAGTAGTTGTGGTGTGGTAGTAGTGGTGTACAAGTGGTGGTGAGGTAAGTAGGTTTGTACTAGTTGTGGCGTGGTAGTAGTGGTGTACTAGATGTGGTGTAGTAGTAGTGATGTACTAGTTGTGGTGTTGTAGTAGTGGTGTACTAGTTGTGTTGTTGTAGTAGTGGTGTAATAGTTGTGCTGTGGTAGTAGTGGTGTACTAGTTGTTGTGTACTAGTTATGGTGTGGTAGTAGTAGTGTACTAGTTGTGGTGTGATAGTAGTTGTGAACTAGTTATGGTATGGTAGTTGTGGTGTGGTAGTAGTGGTGTACTATTTATAGTGTGATAGTAGTGGTGTACTAGGAATTGTGTGGCAGTAGTGGTGTGGTAGTAGTGGTGTACTAGTCGTGGTGTTGTTGTAGTTGTGTAATGGTGGTGGTGTACTAATTGTGGTGTGATAGTTGTGATGTGGTAGTAGAGATGTACTATTTGTGGTGTGGTAATAGAGGTGTACTAGTTGGGGTATATTATTAGTGGTGTACTACTTGTGGTGTGGTTGTAGTTGTTGTTATGATCTCAGCCTGCAGGAGAAACGAGTCTCCCTCCTTGAGAGTTATTCATCAAGCCTGACCTGATTAGAAGGTCTAGCAAATATTGAGGTGATAACACATATGTAAAATAGTTGCTTGGATATATATATAACAATTTGAGATTATGGGCAATGAAGAAGAAAACAGATAAATGACTGGTTAGGAGATGTGGACATTTTGCTGGAGGCATGAGGCTCGCTTCGGGAGGGCTTTGACCTCACTTGAGTGCCAGACATCGCAGGGGGAAATGCCGCGTTCCGTTAAGCTCCCGTCAGAAGGGAACCCCTAGTGATATATCTCGAAGAGAAGAGAAGTGTGCAGACGTACCAGCTGTGGAATCGAGCTGGGGAAGTGTGGTCTCAAGTCCTGGGCGATGAGAAGTGTTTATTAAACCGCCCAGAGGCATTATTGTGGGCCGTGGAAGCGCCCTGACCAAGCTTCTCAGAGGGAGGAGTGCCCTCGACCAGACAATCTGTGGTTTGTCTTTGGGGAAGAAGTTGCTGAGAACTTCGAAGCCAGCACAGATGAAGTAGTTGCTGAGACTCCAAGGTAGTGGAGGCGAGGACCTCGAGCTGTGAGGAAAAGCAGTGAAGAGGAGTGTCACATGCTTCTGTAGAGGTGGTGAAGCACCATAGTTGCTCGAGGGAACTTCATGGTGTAGCAGCCAAGAGAGCTGTGGAGAACCCTAGCAGAAGGGTGAAGCACCGTAGTTGCTCAAGGAAACTTCATGATAGCAGCCTGGAGGAGCTGCAGAGGATCCTGGTAGTTAAGCCAGGAAGAACCTAAAGATATCAGGGTAGTGAACTTCCAGAGGTGGAAGGGAAGTTCTGGTGGATTACTTGTGGAGAGTTGATAGCGTTTGGTTGTCATTAGCGTGCAAGACGCAGTGAGAGGTGAGTGATTGTTGGCATTCTTATGTCAAGAAGTGTTTTATACTTAAGTTTAGAGTTACAATCGTAGGCTGGATTACCTACAGATGTATGTGTTCTAGGACTGATAGGGTGATCGGTTGATCATTGCGGTGTATCAAGGAACATTTATGCTGATATATGTTATTGCATTCAAATGCTGATTTTCTTTGTACACATTTATAGATACACACATATATATATATTCTCTTGCTGATGGTGCAACAGTGTATGTAGACTTGATCAACTTGATGAGGTTGATAGTATCAGGTGGTGAACCAGGAGATAGGATACCACTTGATAAGCTGATGGTAGAGTTCTGATGGTGTTGGAGTGCAATCTGATTGTAATATTATAGAGTATAGGATTCATTATTATTATATGTGTGTATGTATTGTGTATGTGCTTTGTCCAGTAAATGTATTCAAATTTGCTGGTATTTGACCTTGTCCTAGTGAGACTTCCCCATGAAATAGTACAGAAGGTGAGAGAGAGAAAGAACCAAGAACCACTGCTGTGGACAGGGTAATAGGTAATACTAATAAGTCAAAAGGGGATTGAGGAGATCATATCACCTAAGGAGAGAGTGGGGAGTCACAGCAGCTCGTGTGGGTGTGTGCACGTGAGAACGAGGCTAAGTGTTGGAGCCGCATCCCCTAAATGTGTGACGTTGAGCCCCTCTCCAAGAGCCAGAAACGCCAAGGGTGATCTCCTAGTGAGGTATAATCACCCTACCGAGTTGTGGGTTGGGTTGTCCGTAGAGAAGGATCAACGACGACAATACCACCAACCCACAAGACTATAATATTGTGTACTAGTTGTGGTGTTGTAGTAGTGGTGTACTAGTTGTGGTGTGGTAGTAGTGGTGTACTACTTGTGGTGTGGTAGTATTGGTGTACTAATGGGGCTGTTGTAGTAGTGGTGTACTAGTTGTTGTGTGGAAGTAGTGTTGTACTAGTTGTGTAGTGGTAGTAGTGGTGTACTAGAGGTGATGTGGTAGTAGTGATGTACTAGTTGTGGTGTGGTAGTAGTAGTGTACTACTTGTAGAGTGGTAGTAGTCGTGTACTAGTGGTGATGTGGTAGTGGTGGTGTACTAATTGTGGTGTGGTAGTAGTGGTGTACTACTTGTAGAGTGATAGTAGTGGACTACTAGTGGTGGAGTGGTAGTAGTGGTATACTTTTGGTGATGTGGTAGTAGTGGTGTTTTAGTGGTGATGTGGTAGTAGTGGTGTACTAGTTGTGCAGTGGTAGTAGTAGTATACTGGTAGCTGTATAGTTGTGTTGGTGTACTAGTTGTCGTGTACAATTTGTGGTGTGGTAGTAGTGGTGTACATGTGATGGTGTGGTACTAGTGGTGTACTAGTGATTGTGTGGTAGTAGTGGTGTACTAGTGGTGTGGTAATAATGGTGTACTATTTTGGTGTGGTAGTAGTGGTGTACTAGTTGTGGTGTGGTAGTAGTGGTGTACTAGTTATGGTGTGGTAGTAGCGTTGAACTAGTTGTGGTGGGTTAGTATTGGTGTACTAGTAGTAGTGTATTATTGGTGGTTTACTATTTCTGGTGTGGTAGTAGTGGTGTACTAGTGGTGGTCTACAAGTTGTGGTGTGGTATAGTGGTGTACTTGTGGTGATTTGGTAGTAGTGATGTACTAGTAATGGTGTGCTAGTGATGGTGTACTAGTGGTGTTGTGGAAGTAGTGGTGTACTAGCTGTAATGTGGTAGTAGTGGTGTACAAGTGCTGGTGAGGTAGTAGGTTTGTACTAGTTGTGGTGTGGTAGTAATGGTGGAGAAGTTTTGGTCTGGTAGTAGTAGTGTACTAGTTGTAGTGTGGAAGTAGTGGTGTACTAGTTGTAGTGTGGTAGTAGTGGTGTACTATTTCTGGTGTGGTAGTAGTGGTGTACTAGTTGTGGTGTTGTAGAAGTGGTGTATTAGGTGTGATGTACTAGTTGTGGTGTTGTAGCAGTGGTGTACTAGTTGTAATGTTGTAGTAGTGGTGAACTACTTGTGGTGTGGTATTAGTGGTGTCCTAGTTGTGGTGTGGTAGTAGTAGTGTACTAGTCGTGGTGTGGTAGTAGTGGAGGGGAATACTAGTTGTGGTGTGGTAGTAGTGGTGTAAGAGTTGTGGTGTAGTAGCAATTGTGTACAAGTTGTGGTGTGGTAGAAATTGTGTACAAGTTGTGGTGTGGTAGGTGGTGTACTAATGGTGGTGTTTTGGTGGTGGTGTACTAGTTGTGGTGTGGTAGTAGTGGTGTACTAGTGATGGTGTGGTAGTAGTGGTGTACTAGTGATGGTGTGGTAGTAGTGGTGTACTAGTGGTGTGGTAGTAGTGGTGTACTAGTTGTAGTGTGGTAGTAGTGGTGTACTAGATGTGGTGTGGTAGTAGTGGTGCACTAGCGATTGTGTGGTAGTAGTGGTGTATTAGTGGTGGTGTGGTAGTAGTGGTGTACTAGTTGTTGTGTGGTAATATTGGTGTACTAGTGATAATATGGGAGTAGTGGTGGTGTGGCAGTAGTGGTGTACTTGTTGTGGTGTGGTAGTAGTGGTGTACTAGTGATGGTGTGGTAGCAGTGGTATACTAATGATGGTGAGGTAGTAGTGGTGTACTTGTTGTTGTGTAGGTAAAGTGGTGCACTAGTTGTGGTGTGGTAGTAGTGGTGTATTAGTGATCGTGTGGTAGTAGTGGTGTACTAGTGGTGGTGTGGTAGTAATGGTGTACTAGTGGTGTGGAAGTAGTGGTGTACCAGTTTTGGTGTGGTAGTAGTTATGTACTAGTTGTGGTGTGGTAGTAGTGGTGTACTAGTTGTGGAGTGGTAGTAATGGTGTACTAGTTTACTAGTTGTGGAGTGGTAGTAGTGGTGTACTAGTTGTAGTGTGGTAGTATTGGTGTAGTGTACTGGAAGTTGTGTACTATTGGTGGTGTACTATTTCTGGTGTGGTATTAATGATGTACTAGTGGTGGTCTGCAGTTTGTGGTGTGGTAGTAGTGTTGTACTAGTTGTGATTTGGTAGTAGTGGTGTACTTTTAGTGGCGTGCTAGTAGTGTTGTTCTAGTGGTGGTGTGGTAGTAGTGTTGAACTAGTGTTGGTGTGGTAGTAGTGGTGTAGTAGTTGTGGTGTGGTAGTAGTGGTGTACAAGTGGTGGTGAGGTAGTAGGTTTGTACTAGTTGTGGCGTGGTAGTAGTGGTGTACTAGATGTGGTGTAGTAGTAGTGATGTACTAGTTGTGGTGTTGTAGTAGTGGTGTACTAGTTGTGTTGTTGTAGTAGTGGTGTAATAGTTGTGCTGTGGTAGTAGTGGTGTACTAGTTGTTGTGTACTAGTTATGGTGTGGTAGTAGTAGTGTACTAGTTGTGGTGTGATAGTAGTTGTGAACTAGTTATGGTATGGTAGTTGTGGTGTGGTAGTAGTGGTGTACTATTTATAGTGTGATAGTAGTGGTGTACTAGGAATTGTGTGGCAGTAGTGGTGTGGTAGTAGTGGTGTACTAGTCGTGGTGTTGTTGTAGTTGTGTAATGGTGGTGGTGTACTAATTGTGGTGTGGTAGTTGTGATGTGGTAGTAGAGATGTACTATTTGTGGTGTGGTAATAGAGGTGTACTAGTTGGGGTATATTATTAGTGGTGTACTACTTGTGGTGTGGTTGTAGTTGTTGTTATGATCTCAGCCTGCAGGAGAAACGAGTCTCCCTCCTTGAGAGTTATTCATCAAGCCTGACCTGATTAGAAGGTCCAGCAAATATTGAGGTGATAACACATATGTAAAATAGTTGCTTGGATATATATATAACAATTTGAGATTATGGGCAATGAAGAAGAAAACAGATAAATGACTGGTTAGGAGATGTGGACATTTTGCTGGAGGCGTGAGGCTCGCTTCGGGAGGGCTTTGACCTCACTTGAGTGCCAGACATCGCAGGGGAAATACCGCGTTCCGTTAAGCTCCCGTCAGAAGGGAACCCCTAGTGATATATCTCGAAGAGAAGAGAAGTGTGCAGACGTACCAGCTGTGGAATCGAGCTGGGGAAGTGTGGTCTCAAGTCCTGGGCGATGAGAAGTGTTTATTAAACCGCCCAGAGGCATTATTGTGGGCCGTGGAAGCGCCCTGACCAAGCTTCTCAGAGGGAGGAGTGCCCTCGACCAGACAATCTGTGGTTTGTCTTTGGGGAAGAAGTTGCTGAGAACTTCAAAGCCAGCACAGATGAAGTAGTTGCTGAGACTCCAAGGTAGTGGAGGCGAGGACCTCGAGCTGTGAGGAAAAGCAATGAAGAGGAGTGTCACGTGCTTCTGTAGAGGTGGTGAAGCACCATAGTTGCTCGAGGGAACTTCATGGTGTAGCAGCCAAGAGAGCTGTGGAGAACCCTAGCAGAAGGGTGAAGCACCGTAGTTGCTCAAGGAAACTTCATGATAGCAGCCTGGAGGTGCTGCAGAGGATCCTCGTAGTTAAGCCAGGAAGACCCTTAAGATATCAGGGTAGTGAACTTCCAGAGGTGGAAGGGAAGTTCTGGTGGATTACTTGTAGGGAGTTGATAGCGTTTGGTTGTCATTAGCGTGCAAGACGCAGTGAGAGGTGAGTGATTGTTGGCATTCTTATGTCAAGAAGTGTTTTATACTTAAGTTTAGAGTTACAATCGTAGGCTGGATTACATACAGATGTATGTGTTCTAGGACTGATAGGGTGATCGGTTGATCATTGCGGTGTATCAAGGAACATTTATGCTGATATATGTTAATGCATTCAAATGCTGATTTTCTTTGTACACATTTATAGATACACATATATATATATATTCTCTTGCTGATGGTGCAACAGTGTATGTAGACTTGATCAACTTGATGAGGTTGATAGTATCAGGTGGTGAACCAGGAGATAGGATACCACTTGATAAGCTGATGGTAGAGTTCTGATGGTGTTGGAGTGCAATCTGATTGTAATATTATAGAGTATAGGATTCATTATTATTATATGTGTGTATGTATTGTGTATGTGCTTTGTCCAGTAAATGTATTCAAATTTGCTGGTATTTGACCTTGTCCTAGTGAGACTTCCCCATGAAATAGTACAGAAGGTGAGAGAGAGAAAGAACCAAGAACCACTGCTGTGGACAGGGTAATAGGTAATACTAATAAGTCAAAAGGGGATTGAGGAGATCATATCACCTAAGGAGAGAGTGGGGAGTCACAGCAGCTCGTGTGGGTGTGTGCACGTGAGAACGAGGCTAAGTGTTGGAGCCGCATCCCCTAAATGTGTGACGTTGAGCCCCTCTCCAAGAGCCAGAAACGCCAAGGGTGATCTCCTAGTGAGGTATAATCACCCTACCGAGTTGTGGGTTGGGTTGTCCGTAGAGAAGGATCAACGACGACAATACCACCAACCCACAAGACTATAATATTGTGTACTAGTTGTGGTGTTGTAGTAGTGGTGTACTAGTTGTGGTGTGGTAGTAGTGGTGTACTACTTGTGGTGTGGTAGTATTGGTGTACTAATGGGGCTGTTGTAGTAGTGGTGTACTAGTTGTTGTGTGGAAGTAGTGTTGTACTAGTTGTGTAGTGGTAGTAGTGGTGTACTAGAGGTGATGTGGTAGTAGTGATGTACTAGTTGTGGTGTGGTAGTAGTAGTGTACTACTTGTAGAGTGGTAGTAGTCGTGTACTAGTGGTGATGTGGTAGTGGTGGTGTACTAATTGTGGTGTGGTAGTAGTGGTGTACTACTTGTAGAGTGATAGTAGTGGACTACTAGTGGTGGAGTGGTAGTAGTGGTATACTTTTGGTGATGTGGTAGTAGTGGTGTTTTAGTGGTGATGTGGTAGTAGTGGTGTACTAGTTGTGCAGTGGTAGTAGTAGTATACTGGTAGCTGTATAGTTGTGTTGGTGTACTAGTTGTCGTGTACAATTAGTGGTGTGGTAGTAGTGGTGTACATGTGATGGTGTGGTACTAGTGGTGTACTAGTGATTGTGTGGTAGTAGTGGTGTACTAGTGGTGTGGTAATAATGGTGTACTATTTTGGTGTGGTAGTAGTGGTGTACTAGTTGTGGTGTGGTAGTAGTGGTGTACTAGTTATGGTGTGGTAGTAGTGTTGAACTAGTTGTGGTGGGTTAGTATTGGTGTACTAGTAGTAGTGTATTATTGGTGGTTTACTATTTCTGGTGTGGTAGTAGTGGTGTACTAGTGGTGGTCTACAAGTTGTGGTGTGGTATAGTGGTGTACTTGTGGTGATTTGGTAGTAGTGATGTACTAGTAATGGTGTGCTAGTGATGGTGTACTAGTGGTGTTGTGGAAGTAGTGGTGTACTAGCTGTAATGTGGTAGTAGTGGTGTACAAGTGCTGGTGAGGTAGTAGGTTTGTACTAGTTGTGGTGTGGTAGTAATGGTGGAGAAGTTTTGGTCTGGTAGTAGTAGTGTACTAGTTGTAGTGTGGAAGTAGTGGTGTACTAGTTGTAGTGTGGTAGTAGTGGTGTACTATTTCTGGTGTGGTAGTAGTGGTGTACTAGTTGTGGTGTTGTAGAAGTGGTGTATTAGGTGTGATGTACTAGTTGTGGTGTTGTAGCAGTGGTGTACTAGTTGTAATGTTGTAGTAGTGGTGAACTACTTGTGGTGTGGTATTAGTGGTGTCCTAGTTGTGGTGTGGTAGTAGTAGTGTACTAGTCGTGGTGTGGTAGTAGTGGAGGGGAATACTAGTTGTGGTGTGGTAGTAGTGGTGTAAGAGTTGTGGTGTAGTAGCAATTGTGTACAAGTTGTGGTGTGGTAGAAATTGTGTACAAGTTGTGGTGTGGTAGGTGGTGTACTAATGGTGGTGTTTTGGTGGTGGTGTACTAGTTGTGGTGTGGTAGTAGTGGTGTACTAGTGATGGTGTGGTAGTAGTGGTGTACTAGTGATGGTGTGGTAGTAGTGGTGTACTAGTGGTGTGGTAGTAGTGGTGTACTAGTTGTAGTGTGGTAGTAGTGGTGTACTAGATGTGGTGTGGTAGTAGTGGTGCACTAGCGATTGTGTGGTAGTAGTGGTGTATTAGTGGTGGTGTGGTAGTAGTGGTGTACTAGTTGTTGTGTGGTAATATTGGTGTACTAGTGATAATATGGGAGTAGTGGTGGTGTGGCAGTAGTGGTGTACTTGTTGTGGTGTGGTAGTAGTGGTGTACTAGTGATGGTGTGGTAGCAGTGGTATACTAATGATGGTGAGGTAGTAGTGGTGTACTTGTTGTTGTGTAGGTAAAGTGGTGCACTAGTTGTGGTGTGGTAGTAGTGGTGTATTAGTGATCGTGTGGTAGTAGTGGTGTACTAGTGGTGGTGTGGTAGTAATGGTGTACTAGTGGTGTGGAAGTAGTGGTGTACCAGTTTTGGTGTGGTAGTAGTTATGTACTAGTTGTGGTGTGGTAGTAGTGGTGTACTAGTTGTGGAGTGGTAGTAATGGTGTACTAGTTGTGGAGTGGTAGTAGTGGTGTACTAGTTGTAGTGTGGTAGTATTGGTGTACTGGAAGTTGTGTACTATTGGTGGTGTACTATTTCTGGTGTGGTATTAATGATGTACTAGTGGTGGTCTGCAGTTTGTGGTGTGGTAAGTAGTGTTGTACTAGTTGTGATTTGGTAGTAGTGGTGTACTTTTAGTGGCGTGCTAGTAGTGTTGTTCTAGTGGTGGTGTGGTAGTAGTGTTGAACTAGTGTTGGTGTGGTAGTAGTGGTGTAGTAGTTGTGGTGTGGTAGTAGTGGTGTACAAGTGGTGGTGAGGTAGTAGGTTTGTACTAGTTGTGGCGTGGTAGTAGTGGTGTACTAGATGTGGTGTAGTAGTAGTGATGTACTAGTTGTGGTGTTGTAGTAGTGGTGTACTAGTTGTGTTGTTGTAGTAGTGGTGTAATAGTTGTGCTGTGGTAGTAGTGGTGTACTAGTTGTTGTGTACTAGTTATGGTGTGGTAGTAGTAGTGTACTAGTTGTGGTGTGATAGTAGTTGTGAACTAGTTATGGTATGGTAGTTGTGGTGTGGTAGTAGTGGTGTACTATTTATAGTGTGATAGTAGTGGTGTACTAGGAATTGTGTGGCAGTAGTGGTGTGGTAGTAGTGGTGTACTAGTCGTGGTGTTGTTGTAGTTGTGTAATGGTGGTGGTGTACTAATTGTGGTGTGGTAGTTGTGATGTGGTAGTAGAGATGTACTATTTGTGGTGTGGTAATAGAGGTGTACTAGTTGGGGTATATTATTAGTGGTGTACTACTTGTGGTGTGGTTGTAGTTGTTGTTATGATCTCAGCCTGCAGGAGAAACGAGTCTCCCTCCTTGAGAGTTATTCATCAAGCCTGACCTGATTAGAAGGTCCAGCAAATATTGAGGTGATAACACATATGTAAAATAGTTGCTTGGATATATATATAACAATTTGAGATTATGGGCAATGAAGAAGAAAACAGATAAATGACTGGTTAGGAGATGTGGACATTTTGCTGGAGGCGTGAGGCTCGCTTCGGGAGGGCTTTGACCTCACTTGAGTGCCAGACATCGCAGGGGAAATACCGCGTTCCGTTAAGCTCCCGTCAGAAGGGAACCCCTAGTGATATATCTCGAAGAGAAGAGAAGTGTGCAGACGTACCAGCTGTGGAATCGAGCTGGGGAAGTGTGGTCTCAAGTCCTGGGCGATGAGAAGTGTTTATTAAACCGCCCAGAGGCATTATTGTGGGCCGTGGAAGCGCCCTGACCAAGCTTCTCAGAGGGAGGAGTGCCCTCGACCAGACAATCTGTGGTTTGTCTTTGGGGAAGAAGTTGCTGAGAACTTCAAAGCCAGCACAGATGAAGTAGTTGCTGAGACTACCAAGGTAGTGGAGGCGAGGACCTCGAGCTGTGAGGAAAAGCAATGAAGAGGAGTGTCACGTGCTTCTGTAGAGGTGGTGAAGCACCATAGTTGCTCGAGGGAACTTCATGGTGTAGCAGCCAAGAGAGCTGTGGAGAACCCTAGCAGAAGGGTGAAGCACCGTAGTTGCTCAAGGAAACTTCATGATAGCAGCCTGGAGGTGCTGCAGAGGATCCTCGTAGTTAAGCCAGGAAGACCCTTAAGATATCAGGGTAGTGAACTTCCAGAGGTGGAAGGGAAGTTCTGGTGGATTACTTGTAGGGAGTTGATAGTGTTTGGTTGTCATTAGCGTGCAAGACGCAGTGAGAGGTGAGTGATTGTTGGCATTCTTATGTCAAGAAGTGTTTTATACTTAAGTTTAGAGTTACAATCGTAGGCTGGATTACCTACAGATGTATGTGTTCTAGGACTGATAGGGTGATCGGTTGATCATTGCGGTGTATCAAGGAACATTTATGCTGATATATGTTATTGCATTCAAATGCTGATTTTCTTTGTACACATTTATAGATACACATATATATATATTCTCTTGCTGATGGTGCAACAGTGTATGTAGACTTGATCAACTTGATGAGGTTGATAGTATCAGGTGGTGAACCAGGAGATAGGATACCACTTGATAAGCTGATGGTAGAGTTCTGATGGTGTTGGAGTGCAATCTGATTGTAATATTATAGAGTATAGGATTCATTATTATTATATGTGTGTATGTATTGTGTATGTGCTTTGTCCAGTAAATGTATTCAAATTTGCTGGTATTTGACCTTGTCCTAGTGAGACTTCCCCATGAAATAGTACAGAAGGTGAGAGAGAGAAAGAACCAAGAACCACTGCTGTGGACAGGGTAATAGGTAATACTAATAAGTCAAAAGGGGATTGAGGAGATCATATCACCTAAGGAGAGAGTGGGGAGTCACAGCGGCTCGTGTGGGTGTGTGCACGTGAGAACGAGGCTAAGTGTTGGAGCCGCATCCCCTAAATGTGTGACGTTGAGCCCCTCTCCAAGAGCCAGAAACGCCAAGGGTGATCTCCTAGTGAGGTATAATCACCCTACCGAGTTGTGGGTTGGGTTGTCCGTAGAGAAGGATCAACGACGACAATACCACCAACCCACAAGACTATAATATTGTGTACTAGTTGTGGTGTTGTAGTAGTGGTGTACTAGTTGTGGTGTGGTAGTAGTGGTGTACTACTTGTGGTGTGGTAGTATTGGTGTACTAATGGTGCTGTTGTAGTAGTGGTGTACTAGTTGTTGTGTGGAAGTAGTGTTGTACTAGTTGTGTAGTGGTAGTAGTGGTGTACTAGAGGTGATATGGTAGTAGTGATGTACTAGTTGTGGTGTGGTAGTAGTAGTGTACTACTTGTAGAGTGGTAGTAGTCGTGTACTAGTGGTGATGTGGTAGTGGTGGTGTACTAGTTGTGGTGTGGTAGTAGTGGTGTACTACTTGTAGAGTGATAGTAGTGGACTACTAGTGGTGGAGTGGTAGTAGTGGTATACTTTTGGTGATGTGGTAGTAGTGGTGTTTTAGTGGTGATGTGGTAGTAGTGGTGTACTAGTTGTGCAGTGGTAGTAGTAGTATACTGGTAGTGGTATAGTTGTGATGGTGTACTAGTTGTCGTGTACGATTTGTGGTGTGGTAGTAGTGGTGTACTAGTGATGGTGTGGTAGTAGTGGTGTACTAGTGGTGTGGTAATAATGGTGTACTATTTTGGTGTGGTAGTAGTGGTGTACTAGTTGTGGTGTGGTAGTAGTGGTGTACTAGTTATGGTGTGGTAGTAGTGTTGAACTAGTTGTGGTGGGTTAGTATTGGTGTACTAGTAGTAGTGTATTATTGGTGGTGTACTATTTCTGGTGTGGTAGTAGTGGTGTACTAGTCGTGGTCTATAAGTTGTGGTGTGGTATAGTGGTGTACTTGTGGTGATTTGGTAGTAGTGATGCACTAGTAATGGTGTGCTAGTGATGGTGTACTAGTGGTGTTGTGGAAGTAGTGGTGTACTAGCTGTATTGTGGTAGTAGTGGTGTACAAGTGCTGGTGAGGTAGTAGGTTTGTACTAGTTGTGGTGTGGTAGTAATGGTGGAGAAGTTGTGGTGTGGTAGTAGAAGTGTACTAGTTGTAGTGTGGAAGTAGTGGTGTACTAGTTCTGGTGTGGTAGTAGTGGTGTACTAGTTGTGGTGTTGTAGAAGTGGTGTATTAGGTGTGATGTACTAGTTGTCGTGTTGTAGCAGTGGTGTACTATTTGTAATGTTGTAGTAGTGGTGAACTACTTGTGGTGTGGTATTAGTGGTGTACTAGTTGTGGTGTGGTAGTAGTGGTGTACTAGTCGTTATGTGGTAGTAGTGGGATACTAGTTGTGGTGTGGTAGTAGTGGTGTAATAGTTGTGGTGTGGTAGAAATTGTGTACAAGTTGTGGTGTGGTAGTAGTGGTGTACTAATGGTGGTGTTTTAGTGGTGGTGTACTAGTTGTGGTGTGGTAGTAGTGGTTTACTAGTGATGGTGTGGTAGTAGTGGTGTACTAGTGATGGTGTGGTAGTAGTGGTGTACTAGTGGTGTGGTAGTAGAGGTGTACTAGTTGTAGTGTGGTAGTAATGGTATACTAGATGTGGTGTGGTAGTAGTGGTGCACTAGCGATAGTGTGGTAGTAGTGGTATACTAATGATGGTGTAGTAGTAGTGGCGTACTAATGGTGGTGTGGTAGTAATGGTGTACTAGTGGTGTGGAAGTAGTAGTGTACCAGTTTTGGTGTGGTAGTAGTGATGTACTAGTTGTGGTGTGGTAGTAGTGGTGTAGTAGTAGTTGTGGAGAGGTAGTAGTGGTGTACTAGTTGTAGTGTGGTAGTATTGGTGTACTGGAAGTTGTGTACTATTGGTGGTGTACTATTTCTCGTGTGGTATTAATAATGTACTAGTGGTGGTCTACAATTTATGGTGTGGTAGTAGTGTTGTACTAGTTGTGATTTGGTAGTAGTGGTGTACTTTTGGTGGTGTGCTAGTTGTGTTGTTCTAGTGGTGGTGTGGTAGTAGTGTTGAACTAGTGTTGGTGTGGTTGTAGTGGTGTACTAGTTGTGGTGTGGTAGTAGTGGTGTACAAGTGGTGGTGAGGATAAGGTTTGTACTAGTTGTGGCGTGGTAGTAGTGGTGTACTAGTAGTGATGTACTAGTTGTGGTGTTGTAGTAGTGGTGTACTAGTTGTGTTGTTGTAGTAGTGGTGTAATAGTTGTACTGTGGTAGTAGTGGTGTACTAGTTGTTGTGTACTAGTTATGGTGTGGTAGTAGTAATGTACTAGTTGTGGTGTGATAGTAGTTGTGTACTAGTTATGGAATGGTAGTTGTGGTGTGGTAGTAGTGATGTACTATTTATAGTGTGATAGTAGTGGTGTACTAGGAATTGTGTTTCAGTAGTGGTGTGGTAGTAGTGGTGTACTAGTCGTGGTGTTGTTGTAGTTGTGTAATGGTGGTGGTGTACTAATTGTGGTGTGGTAGTTGTGATGTAGGAGTAGAGATGTACTAGTTGTAGTGTGGTAATAGAGGTGTACTAGTTGGGGTATATTATTAGTGGTGTACTACTTGTGGTGTGGTTGTAGTTGTTGTTATGATCTCAGCCTGCAGGAGAAACGAGTCTCCCTCCTTGAGAGTTATTCATCAAGCCTGACTTGATTAGAAGGTCTAGCAAATATTGAGGTGATAACACATATGTAAAATAGTTGCTTGGATATATATATAACAATTTGAGATTATGGGCAATGAAGAAGAAAACAGATAAATGACTGGTTAGGAGATGTGGACATTTTGCTGGAGGCGTGAGGCTCGCTTCGGGAGGGCTTTGACCTCACTTGAGTGCCAGACATCGCAGGGGGAATGCAGCGTTCCGTTAAGCTCCCGTCAGAAGGGAACCCCTAGTGATATATCTCGAAGAGAAGAGAAGTGTGCAGACGTACCAGCTGTGGAATCGAGCTGGGGAAGTGTGGTCTCAAGTCCTGGGCGATGAGAAGTGTTTATTAAACCGCCCAGAGGCATTATTGTGGGCCGTGGAAGCGCCCTGACCAAGCTTCTCAGAGGGAGGAGCGCCCTCGACCAGACAATCTGTGGTTTGTCTTTGGGGAAGAAGTTGCTGAGAACTTCGAAGCCAGCACAGATGAAGTAGTTGATGAGACTCCAAGGTAGTGGAGGCGAGGACCTCGAGCTGTGAGGAGAAGCAGTGAAGAGGAGTGTCACGTGCTTCTGTAGAGGTGGTGAAGCACCATAGTTGCTCCAGGGAACTTCATGGTGTAGCAGCCCAGAGAGCTGTGGAGGACCCTAGCAGAAGGGTGAAGCACCGTAGTTGCTCAAGGAAACTTCATGATAGCAGCCTGGAGGAGCTGCAGAGGATCCTGGTAGTTAAGCCAGGAAGAACCTAAAGATATCAGGGTAGTGAACTTCCAGAGGTGGAAGGGAAGTTCTGGTGGATTACTTGTAGGGAGCTGATAGTGTTTGGTTGTCATTAGCGTGCAAGACGCAGTGAGAGGTGAGTGATTGTTGGCATTCTTATGTCAAGGAGTGTTTTATACTTAAGTTTAGAGTTACAATCGTAGGCTGGATTACCTACAGATGTATGTGTTCTAGGACTGATAGGGTGATCGGTTGATCATTGCATTGTATCAAGGAACATTTATGCTGATATATGTTATTGCATTTAAATGCTGATTTTCTTTGTACACATTTATAGATACATATATATATATTCTCTTGCTGATGGTGCAACAGTGTATGTAGACTTGATCAACTTGAGGAGGTTGATAGTATCAGGTGGTGAACCAGGAGATAGGATACCACTTGATAAGCTGATGATAGAGTTCTGATGGTGTTGGAGTGCAACCTGATTGTAATATTATAGAGTATAGGATTCATTATTATTATATGTGTGTATGTATTGTGTATGTGCTTTGTCCAGTAAATGAATTCAAATTTGCTGGTATTTGACCTTGTCCTAGTGAGACTTCCCCATGAAATAGTACAGAAGGAGAGAGAGAGAGAAACAACCAAGAACCACTGCTGTGGACAGGGTAAAAGGTAATACTAATAAGTCAAAAGGGGATTGAGGAGATCATATCACCTAAGAAGAGAGTGGGGAGTCACGGCGGCTCGTGTGGATGTGTGCACGTGAGAACGAGGCTAAGTGTTGGAGCCGCATCCCCTAAATGTGTGACGTTGAGCCCCTCTCCAAGAGCCAGAAACGCCAAGGGTGATCTCCTAGTGAGGTATAAGCACTCTACCGAGTTGTGGGTTGGGTTGTCCGTAGAGAAGGATCAACGACGACAACACCACCAACCCACAAGACTATAATATTGTGTACTAGTTGTGGTGTTGTAGTAGTAGTGTACTAGTTGTGGTGTGGTAGTAGTGGTGTACTACTTGTGGTGTGGTAGTATTGGTGTACTAATGGTGCTGTTGTAGTAGTGGTGTACTAGTTGTTGTGTGGAAGAAGTGTTGTACTAGTTGTGTAGTGGTAGTAGTGGTGTACTAGAGGTGATGTGGTAGTAGTGGTGTACTAGTTGTGGTGTGGTAGTAGTAGTGTACTACTTGTAGAGTGGTAGTAGTCGTGTACTAGTGGTGATGTGGTAGTGGTGGTGTACTAGTTGTGGTGTGGTAGTAGTGGTGAACTACTTGTAGAGTGGTAGTAGTGGTGTACTAGTGGTGGAGTGGTAATAGTGGTATACTTTTGGTGATGTGGTATTAGTGGTGATATGGTAGTAGTGGTGTACTAGTTGTGAAGTGGTAGTAGTAATATACTGGTAGTGGTATAGTTGTCATGGTGTACCAGTTGTCGTGTACGATTTGTGGTGTGGTAGTACTGGTGTACGTTACGTGTTAGTAGTGGGATACTAGTTGTGGTGTGGTAGTAGTGGTGTAATAGTTGTGGTGTGGTAGAAATATTGTACAAGTTGTGGTGTGGTAGTAGTGGTGTACTAATGGTGGTGTTTTAGTGGTGGTGTACTAGTTGTGGTGTGGTAGTAGTGGTTTACTAGTGATGGTGTGGTAGTAGTGGTGTACTAGTTGTTGTGTGGAAGAAGTGTTGTACTAGTTGTGTAGTGGTAGTAGTGGTGTACTAGAGGTGATGTGGTAGTAGTGGTGTACTAGTTGTGGTGTGGTAGTAGTAGTGTACTACTTGTAGAGTGGTAGTAGTCGTGTACTAGTGGTGATGTGGTAGTGGTGGTGTACTAGTTGTGGTGTGGTAGTAGTGGTGAACTACTTGTAGAGTGGTAGTAGTGGTGTACTAGTGGTGGAGTGGTAATAGTGGTATACTTTTGGTGATGTGGTATTAGTGGTGATATGGTAGTAGTGGTGTACTAGTTGTGAAGTGGTAGTAGTAATATACTGGTAGTGGTATAGTTGTCATGGTGTACCAGTTGTCGTGTACGATTTGTGGTGTGGTAGTACTGGTGTACGTTACGTGTTAGTAGTGGGATACTAGTTGTGGTGTGGTAGTAGTGGTGTAATAGTTGTGGTGTGGTAGAAATATTGTACAAGTTGTGGTGTGGTAGTAGTGGTGTACTAATGGTGGTGTTTTAGTGGTGGTGTACTAGTTGTGGTGTGGTAGTAGTGGTTTACTAGTGATGGTGTGGTAGTAGTGGTGTACTAGTGATGGTGTGGTAGTAGTGGTGTACTAGTGGTGTGGTAGTAGAGGTGTACTAGTTGTAGTGTGGTAGTAATGGTATACTAGATGTGGTGTGGTAGTAGTGGTGCACTAGCGATAGTGTGGTAGTAGTGGTATACTAATGATGGTGTAGTAGTAGTGGCGTACTTGTTGTTGTGTAGGTAAAGTGGTGTACTAGTTGTGGTGTGGTAGTAGTGGTTTATTAGTGATGGTGTGGTAGTAGTGGTGTACTAGTGGTGGTGTGGTAGTAATGGTGTACTAGTGGTGTGGAAATAGTGGTGTACTAGTTGTAGTGTGGTAGTATTGGTGTACTGGAAGTTGTGTACTATTGGTGGTGTACTATTTCTGGTGTGGTATTAATAATGTACTAGTGGTGGTCTACAATTTATGGTGTGGTAGTAGTGTTGTACTAGTTGTGATTTGGTAGTAGTAGTGTACTTTTGGTGGTGTGCAAGTAGTGTTGTTCTAGTGGTGGTGTGGTAGTAGTGTTGAACTAGTGTTGATGTGGTTGCAGTGGTGTACTAGTTGTGGTGTGGTAGTAGTGGTGTACAAGTGGTGGTGAGGATAAGGTTTGTACTAGTTGTGGCGTGGTAGTAGTGGTGTACTAGTAGTGATGTACTAGTTGTGGTGTTGTAGTAGTGGTGTTCTAGTTGTGTTGTTGTAGTAGTTATGTAATAGTTGTACTGTGGTAGTAGTGGTGTACTAGTTGTTGTGTACTAGTTACAACCCGAGTTGTGGGTTGGGTTGTCCGTAGAGAAGCATCAACGACGACAACACCACCAACCCACAAGACTATAATATTGTGTACTAGTTGTGGTGTTGTAGTAGTGGTGTACTAGTTGTGGTGTGGTAGTAGTGGTGTACTACTTGTGGTGTGGTAGTATTGGTGTACTAAAGGTGCTGTTGTAGTAGTGGTGTACTAGTTGTTGTGTGGAAGAAGTGTTGTCCTAGTTGTGTAGTGGTAGTAGTGGTGTACTAGAGGTGATGTGGTAGTAGTGGTGTACTAGTTGTGGTGTGGTAGTAGTAGTGTACTACTTGTAGAGTGGTAGTAGTCGTGTACTAGTGGTGATGTGGTAGTGGTGGAGTACTAGTTGTGGTGTGGTAGTAGTGGTGTACTACTTGTAGAGTGATAGTAGTGGACTACTAGTGGTGGAGTGGTAGTAGTGGTATACTTTTGGTGATGTGGTAGTAGTGGTGTTTTAGTGGTGATGTGGTAGTAGTGGTGTACTAGTTGTGCAGTGGTAGTAGTAGTATACTGGTAGTGGTATAGTTGTGATGGTGTACTAGTTGTCGTGTACGATTTGTGGTGTGGTAGTAGTGGTGTACTAGTGATGGTGTGGTAGTAGTGGTGTACTAGTGGTGTGGTAATAATGGTGTACTATTTTGGTGTGGTAGTAGTGGTGTACTAGTTGTGGTGTGGTAGTAGTGGTGTACTAGTTATGGTGTGGTAGTAGTGTTGAACTAGTTGTGGTGGGTTAGTATTGGTGTACTAGTAGTAGTGTATTATTGGTGGTGTACTATTTCTGGTGTGGTAGTAGTGGTGTACTAGTCGTGGTCTATAAGTTGTGGTGTGGTATAGTGGTGTACTTGTGGTGATTTGGTAGTAGTGATGCACTAGTAATGGTGTGCTAGTGATGGTGTACTAGTGGTGTTGTGGAAGTAGTGGTGTACTAGCTGTATTGTGGTAGTAGTGGTGTACAAGTGCTGGTGAGGTAGTAGGTTTGTACTAGTTGTGGTGTGGTAGTAATGGTGGAGAAGTTGTGGTGTGGTAGTAGAAGTGTACTAGTTGTAGTGTGGAAGTAGTGGTGTACTAGTTCTGGTGTGGTAGTAGTGGTGTACTAGTTGTGGTGTTGTAGAAGTGGTGTATTAGGTGTGATGTACTAGTTGTCGTGTTGTAGCAGTGGTGTACTATTTGTAATGTTGTAGTAGTGGTGAACTACTTGTGGTGTGGTATTAGTGGTGTACTAGTTGTGGTGTGGTAGTAGTGGTGTACTAGTCGTTATGTGGTAGTAGTGGGATACTAGTTGTGGTGTGGTAGTAGTGGTGTAATAGTTGTGGTGTGGTAGAAATTGTGTACAAGTTGTGGTGTGGTAGTAGTGGTGTACTAATGGTGGTGTTTTAGTAGTGGTGTACTAGTTGTGGTGTGGTAGTAGTGGTTTACTAGTGATGGTGTGGTAGTAGTGGTGTACTAGTGATGGTGTGGTAGTAGTGGTGTACTAGTGGTGTGGTAGTAGAGGTGTACTAGTTGTAGTGTGGTAGTAATGGTATACTAGATGTGGTGTGGTAGTAGTGGTGCACTAGCGATAGTGTGGTAGTAGTGGTATACTAATGATGGTGTAGTAGTAGTGGCGTACTAATGGTGGTGTGGTAGTAATGGTGTACTAGTGGTGTGGAAGTAGTGGTGTACCAGTTTTGGTGTGGTAGTAGTGATGTACTAGTTGTGGTGTGGTAGTAGTGGTGTAGTAGTAGTTGTGGAGAGGTAGTAGTGGTGTACTAGTTGTAGTGTGGTAGTATTGGTGTACTGGAAGTTGTGTACTATTGGTGGTGAACTATTTCTCGTGTGGTATTAATAATGTACTAGTGGTGGTCTACAATTTATGGTGTGGTAGTAGTGTTGTACTAGTTGTGATTTGGTAGTAGTGGTGTACTTTTGGTGGTGTGCTAGTAGTGTTGTTCTAGTGGTGGTGTGGTAGTAGTGTTGAACTAGTGTTGGTGTGGTTGTAGTGGTGTACTAGTTGTGGTGTGGTAGTAGTGGTGTACAAGTGGTGGTGAGGATAAGGTTTGTACTAGTTGTGGCGTGGTAGTAGTGGTGTACTAGTAGTGATGTACTAGTTGTGGTGTTGTAGTAGTGGTGTACTAGTTGTGTTGTTGTAGTAGTGGTGTAATAGTTGTACTGTGGTAGTAGTGGTGTACTAGTTGTTGTGTACTAGTTATGGTGTGGTAGTAGTAATGTACTAGTTGTGGTGTGATAGTAGTTGTGTACTAGTTATGGAATGGTAGTTGTGGTGTGGTAGTAGTGGTGTACTATTTATAGTGTGATAGTAGTGGTGTACTAGGAATTGTGTGGCAGTAGTGGTGTGGTAGTAGTGGTGTACTAGTCGTGGTGTTGTTGTAGTTGTGTAATGGTGGTGGTGTACTAATTGTGGTGTGGTAGTTGTGATGTAGGAGTAGAGATGTACTAGTTGTAGTGTGGTAATAGAGGTGTACTAGTTGGGGTATATTATTAGTGGTGTACTACTTGTGGTGTGGTTGTAGTTGTTGTTATGATCTCAGCCTGCAGGAGAAACGAGTCTCCCTCCTTGAGAGTTATTCATCAAGCCTGACTTGATTAGAAGGTCTAGCAAATATTGAGGTGATAACACATATGTAAAATAGTTGCTTGGATATATATAACAATTTGAGATTATGGGCATTGAAGAAGAAAACAGATAAATGACTGGTTAGGAGATGTGGACATTTTGCTGGAGGCGTGAGGCTCGCTTCGGGAGGGCTTTGACCTCACTTGAGTGCCAGACATCGCAGGGGGAATGCAGCGTTCCGTTAAGCTCCCGTCAGAAGGGAACCCCTAGTGATATATCTCGAAGAGAAGAGAAGTGTGCAGACGTACCAGCTGTGGAATCGAGCTGGGGAAGTGTGGTCTCAAGTCCTGGGCGATGAGAAGTGTTTATTAAACCGCCCAGAGGCATTATTGTGGGCCGTGGAAGCGCCCTGACCAAGCTTCTCAGAGGGAGGAGCGCCCTCGACCAGACAATCTGTGGTTTGTCTTTGGGGAAGAAGTTGCTGAGAACTTCGAAGCCAGCACAGATGAAGTAGTTGATGAGACTCCAAGGTAGTGGAGGCGAGGACCTCGAGCTGTGAGGAGAAGCAGTGAAGAGGAGTGTCACGTGCTTCTGTAGAGGTGGTGAAGCACCATAGTTGCTCCAGGGAACTTCATGGTGTAGCAGCCCAGAGAGCTGTGGAGGACCCTAGCAGAAGGGTGAAGCACCGTAGTTGCTCAAGGAAACTTCATGATAGCAGCCTGGAGGAGCTGCAGAGGATCCTGGTAGTTAAGCCAGGAAGAACCTAAAGATATCAGGGTAGTGAACTTCCAGAGGTGGAAGGGAAGTTCTGGTGGATTACTTGTAGGGAGCTGATAGTGTTTGGTTGTCATTAGCGTGCAAGACGCAGTGAGAGGTGAGTGATTGTTGGCATTCTTATGTCAAGGAGTGTTTTATACTTAAGTTTAGAGTTACAATCGTAGGCTGGATTACCTACAGATGTATGTGTTCTAGGACTGATAGGGTGATCGGTTGATCATTGCATTGTATCAAGGAACATTTATGCTGATATATGTTATTGCATTTAAATGCTGATTTTCTTTGTACACATTTATAGATACATATATATATATTCTCTTGCTGATGGTGCAACAGTGTATGTAGACTTGATCAACTTGAGGAGGTTGATAGTATCAGGTGGTGAACCAGGAGATAGGATACCACTTGATAAGCTGATGATAGAGTTCTGATGATGTTGGAGTGCAACCTGATTGTAATATTATAGAGTATAGGATTCATTATTATTATATGTGTGTATGTATTGTGTATGTGCTTTGTCCAGTAAATGAATTCAAATTTGCTGGTATTTGACCTTGTCCTAGTGAGACTTCCCCATGAAATAGTACAGAAGGAGAGAGAGAGAGAAACAACCAAGAACCACTGCTGTGGACAGGGTAAAAGGTAATACTAATAAGTCAAAAGGGGATTGAGGAGATCATATCACCTAAGAAGAGAGTGGGGAGTCACGGCGGCTCGTGTGGATGTGTGCACGTGAGAACGAGGCTAAGTGTTGGAGCCGCATCCCCTAAATGTGTGACGTTGAGCCCCTCTCCAAGAGCCAGAAACGCCAAGGGTGATCTCCTAGTGAGGTATAAGCACTCTACCGAGTTGTGGGTTGGGTTGTCCGTAGAGAAGGATCAACGACGACAACACCACCAACCCACAAGACTATAATATTGTGTACTAGTTGTGGTGTTGTAGTAGTAGTGTACTAGTTGTGGTGTGGTAGTAGTGGTGTACTACTTGTGGTGTGGTAGTATTGGTGTACTAATGGTGCTGTTGTAGTAGTGGTGTACTAGTTGTTGTGTGGAAGAAGTGTTGTACTAGTTGTGTAGTGGTAGTAGTGGTGTACTAGAGGTGATGTGGTAGTAGTGGTGTACTAGTTGTGGTGTGGTAGTAGTAGTGTACTACTTGTAGAGTGGTAGTAGTCGTGTACTAGTGGTGATGTGGTAGTGGTGGTGTACTAGTTGTGGTGTGGTAGTAGTGGTGAACTACTTGTAGAGTGGTAGTAGTGGTGTACTAGTGGTGGAGTGGTAATAGTGGTATACTTTTGGTGATGTGGTATTAGTGGTGATATGGTAGTAGTGGTGTACTAGTTGTGAAGTGGTAGTAGTAATATACTGGTAGTGGTATAGTTGTCATGGTGTACCAGTTGTCGTGTACGATTTGTGGTGTGGTAGTAGTGGTGTACGTTACGTGTTAGTAGTGGGATACTAGTTGTGGTGTGGTAGTAGTGGTGTAATAGTTGTGGTGTGGTAGAAATATTGTACAAGTTGTGGTGTGGTAGTAGTGGTGTACTAATGGTGGTGTTTTAGTGGTGGTGTACTAGTTGTGGTGTGGTAGTAGTGGTTTACTAGTGATGGTGTGGTAGTAGTGGTGTACTAGTGATGGTGTGGTAGTAGTGGTGTGGTAGTAGAGGTGTACTAGTTGTAGTGTGGTAGTAATGGTATACTAGATGTGGTGTGGTAGTAGTGGTGCACTAGCGATAGTGTGGTAGTAGTGGTATACTAATGATGGTGTAGTAGTAGTGGCGTACTTGTTGTTGTGTAGGTAAAGTGGTGTACTAGTTGTGGTGTGGTAGTAGTGGTTTATTAGTGATGGTGTGGTAGTAGTGGTGTACTAGTGGTGGTGTGGTAGTAATGGTGTACTAGTGGTGTGGAAATAGTGGTGTACTAGTTGTAGTGTGGTAGTATTGGTGTACTGGAAGTTGTGTACTATTGGTGGTGTACTATTTCTGGTGTGGTATTAATAATGTACTAGTGGTGGTCTACAATTTATGGTGTGGTAGTAGTGTTGTACTAGTTGTGATTTGGTAGTAGTAGTGTACTTTTGGTGGTGTGCTAGTAGTGTTGTTCTAGTGGTGGTGTGGTAGTAGTGTTGAACTAGTGTTGGTGTGGTTGCAGTGGTGTACTAGTTGTGGTGTGGTAGTAGTGGTGTACAAGTGGTGGTGAGGATAAGGTTTGTACTAGTTGTGGCGTGGTAGTAGTGGTGTACTAGTAGTGATGTACTAGTTGTGGTGTTGTAGTAGTGGTGTTCTAGTTGTGTTGTTGTAGTAGTTATGTAATAGTTGTACTGTGGTAGTAGTGGTGTACTAGTTGTTGTGTACTAGTTACAACCCGAGTTGTGGGTTGGGTTGTCCGTAGAGAAGCATCAACGACGACAACACCACCAACCCACAAGACTATAATATTGTGTACTAGTTGTGGTGTTGTAGTAGTGGTGTACTAGTTGTGGTGTGGTAGTAGTGGTGTACTACTTGTGGTGTGGTAGTATTGGTGTACTAAAGGTGCTGTTGTAGTAGTGGTGTACTAGTTGTTGTGTGGAAGAAGTGTTGTCCTAGTTGTGTAGTGGTAGTAGTGGTGTACTAGAGGTGATGTGGTAGTAGTGGTGTACTAGTTGTGGTGTGGTAGTAGTAGTGTACTACTTGTAGAGTGGTAGTAGTCGTGTACTAGTGGTGATGTGGTAGTGGTGGTGTACTAGTTGTGGTGTGGTAGTAGTGGTGAACTACTTGTAGTGTGGTAGTAGTGGTGTACTAGTGGTGGAGTGGTAATAGTGGTATACTTTTGGTGATGTGGTATTAGTGGTGATGTGGTAGTAGTGGTGTACTAGTTGTGAAGTGGTAGTAGTAGTATACTGGTAGTGGCATAGTTGTCATGGTGTACCAGTTGTCGTGTACGATTTGTGGTGTGGTAGTAGTGGTGTACTTGTGATGGTGTGGTACTAGTGGTGTACTAGTGATGGTGTGGTAGTAGTGGTGTACTAGTGGTTTGGTAATAATGGTGTACTATTTTGGTGTGGTAGTAGTGGTGTACTAGTTGTGGTGTGGTAGTAGTGGTGTACTAGTTATGGTGTGGTAGTAGTGTTGCACTAGTTGTGGTGTAGTAGTATTGGTGTACTAGTAGTAGTATATTATTAGTGGTGTACTATTTCTGGTGTGGTAGTAGTGGTGTACTAGTGGTGGTCTACAAGTTGTGGTGTGGCATAGTGGTGTACTAGTGGTGATTTGGTAGTAGTGATGTACTAGTAGTGGTGTGCTAGTAATGGTGTACTAGTGGTGTTGTGGAAGTAGTGGTGTACTAGCTATGGTGTGGTAGTAGTGGTGTACAAGTGCTGGTGAGGTAGTAGGTTTGTACTAGTTGTGATGTGGTAGTAATGGCGGAGAAGTTGTGGTGTGGTAGTAGTGGTGTACTAGTTGTGGTGTGGTAGTAGTAGTGTACTAGTTGTAGTGTGGAAGTAGTGGTGTACTAGTTGTAATGTGGTAGTAGTGGTGTACTAGTTCTGGTGTGGTAGTAGTGGTGTACTAGTTGTGGTGTTGTCGAAGTGGTGTATTAGGTGTGATGTACTAGTTGTGGTGTTGTAGCAGTGGTGTACTAGTTGTAATGTTGTAGTAGTGGTGAACTACTTGTGGTGTGGTATTAGTGGTGTACTAGTTGTGGTGTGGTAGTAGTGGTGTACTAGTCGTCGTGTGGTAGTAGTGGGATACTAGTTGTAGTGTGGTAGTAGTGGTGTAATAGTTGTGGTGTGGTAGAAATTGTGTACAAGTTGTGGTGTGGTAGTAGTGGTGTACTAATTGTGGTGTTTTAGTGTTGGTGTACTAGTTGTGGTGTGGTAGTAGTGGTGTACTAGTGATGGTGAGGTGGTAGTGGTGTACTAGTGATGGTGTGGTAGTAGTGGTGTACTAGTTGTAGTGTGGTAGTAGTGGTGTACTAGAAGTGGTGTGGTAGTAGTGGTGCACTAGCTATAGTGTGGTAGTAGTGGTGTATTAGTGGTGGTGTGGTAATAGTGGTGTACTAGTTGTTGTGTGGTAATATTGGTGTACTAGTGATAATGTGGGAGTAGTGGTGTACTAGTGGTGGTGTGGCAGTAGTGGTGTACTTGTTGTGGTGTGGTAGTAGTGGTGTACTAGTGATGGTGTGGTAGCAGTGGTATACTAATGATGGTGAGGTAGTAGTGGTGTACTTGTTGTTGTGTAGGTAAAGTGGTGTACTAATTGTGGTGTGGTAGTAGTGGTGTATTAGTGATCGTGTGGTAGTAGTGGTGTACTAGTGGTGGTGTGGTAGTAATGGTGTACTAGTGGTGTGGAAGTAGTGGTGTACCAGTTTTGGTGTGGTAGTAGTGATGTACTAGTTGTGGTGAGGTAGTAGTGGTGTACTAGTTGTGGAGTGGTAGTAGTAGTGTACTAGTTGTAGTGTGGTAGTATTGGTGTACTGGAAGTTGTGTACTATTGGTGGTGTACTATATCTGGTGTGGTATTAATGATGTACTAGTGGTGGTCTACAATTTATGGTGTGGTAGTAGTGTTGTACTAGTTATGATTTGGAAGTAGTGGTGTACTTTTGGTGGTGTGCAGGTAGTGTTGTTCTAGTGGTGGTGTGGTAGTAGTGTTGAACTAGTGTTGGTGTGGTTGTAGTGGTGTACTAGTTGTTGTGTGGTAATAGTGGTGTACAAGTGGTGGTGAGGTAGAAGGTTCGTACTAGTTGTGGCGTGGTAGTAGTGGTGTACTAGTAGTGATGTACTAGTTGTGGTGTTGTAGTAGTGGTGTACTAGTTGTGTTGTTGTAGTAGTGGTGTAATAGTTGTACTGTGGTAGTAGTGGTGTACTAGTTGTTGTGTACTAGTTATGGTGTGGTAGTAGTAATGTACTAGTTGTGGTGTGGTAGTTGTGATGTGATAGTAGTTGTGTACTAGTTATGGTATGGTAGTTGTGGTGTGGTAGTAGTGGTGTACTATTTATAGTGTGATAGTAGTGGTGTACTAGGAATTGTGTGGCAGTAGTGGTGTGGTAGTAGTGGTGTACTAGTCGTGGTGTTGTTGTAGTTGTGTAATGGTGGTGGTGTACTAATTGTGGTGTGGTAGTTGTGATGTAGGAGTAGAGATGTACTAGTTGTAGTGTGGTAATAGAGGTGTACTAGTTGGGGTATATTATTAGTGGTGTACTAATTGTGGTGTGGTTGTAGTTGTTGTTATGATCTCAGCCTGCAGGAGAAACGAGTCTCCCTCCTTGAGAGTTATTCATCAAGCCTGACTTGATTAGAAGGTCTAGCAAATATTGAGGTGATAACACATATGTAAAATAGTTGCTTGGATATATATAACAATTTGAGATTATGGGCAATGAAGAAGAAAACAGATAAATGACTGGTTAGGAGATGTGGACATTTTGTTGGAGGCGTGAGGCTCGCTTCGGGAGGGCTTTGACCTCACTTGAGTGCCAGACATCGCAGGGGTAATGCCGCGCTCCATTAAGCTCCCGTCAGAAGGGAACCCCTAGTGATATATCTCGAAGAGAAGAGAAGTGTGCAGACGTACCAGCTGTGGAATCGAGCTGGGGAAGTGTGGTCTCAAGTCCTGGGCGATGAGAAGTGTTTATTAAACCGCCCAGAGGCATTATTGTGGGCCGTGGAAGCGCCCTGACCAAGCTTCTCAGAGGGAGGAGCGCCCTCGACCAGACAATCTGTGGTTTGTCTTTGGGGAAGAAGTTGCTGAGAACTTCGAAGCCAGCACAGATGAAGTAGTTGATGAGACTCCAAGGTAGTGGAGGCGAGGACCTCGAGCTGTGAGGAGAAGCAGTGAAGAGGAGTGTCACGTGCTTCTGTAGAGGTGGTGAAGCACCATAGTTGCTCCAGGGAACTTCATTGTGTAGCAGCCCAGAGAGCTGTGGAGGACCCTAGCAGAAGGGTGAAGCACCGTAGTTCCTCAAGGAAACTTCATGATAGCAGCCTGGAGGAGCTGCAGAGGATCCTGGTAGTTAAGCCAGGAAGAACCTAAAGATATCAGGGTAGTGAACTTCCAGAGATGGAAGGGAAGTTCTGGTGGATTACTTGTAGGGAGTTGATAGTGTTTGGTTGTCATTAGCGTGCAAGACGCAGTGAGAGGTGAGTGATTGTTGGCATTCTTATGTCAAGGAGTGTTTTATACTTAAGTTTAGAGTTACAATCGTAGGCTGGATTACCTACAGATGTATGTGTTCTAGGACTGATAGGGTGATCGGTTGATCATTGCGGTGTATCAAGGAACATTTATGCTGATATATGTTATTGCATTTAAATGCTGATTTCCTTTGTACACATTTATAGATACATATATATATATATATTCTCTTGCTGATGGTGCAACAGTGTATGTAGACTTGATCAACTTGAGGAGGTTGATAGTATCAGGTGGTGAACCAGGAGATAGGATACCACTTGATAAGCTGATGATAGAGTTCTGATGGTGTTGGAGTGCAACCTGATTGTAATATTATAGAGTATAGGATTCATTAATATTATATCTGTGTATGTATTGTGTATGTGCTTTGTCCAGTAAATGAATTCAAATTTGCTGGTATTTGACCTTGTCCTAGTGAGACTTCCCCATGAAATAGTACAGAAGGAGAGAGAGAGAGAAACAACCAAGATCCACTGCTGTGGACAGGGTAAAAGGTAACACTAATAGGTCAAAACGGGATTGAGGAGATCATATCACCTAAGAAGAGAGTGGGGAGTCACGGCGGCTCGTGTGGGTGTATGCACGTGAGAACGAGGCTAAGTGTTGGAGCCGCATCCCCTAAATGTGTGACGTTGAGCCCCTCTACAAGAGCCAGAAACGCCAAGGGTGATCTCCTAGTGAGGTTTAAGCACTCTATCGAGTTGTGGGTTGGGTTGTCCGTAGAGAAGGATCTACGACGACAACACCACCAACCCACAAGACTATAATATTGTGTACTAGTTGTGGTGTTGTAGTAGTGGTGTACTAGTTGTGGTGTGGTAGTAGTGGTGTACTACTTGTGGTGTGGTAGTATTGGTGTACTAATGGTGCTGTTGTAGTAGTGGTGTACTAGTTGTTGTGTGGAAGAAGTGTTGTACTAGTTGTGTAGTGGTAGTAGTGGTGTACTAGAGGTGATGTGGTAGTAATGGTGTACTAGTTGTGGTGTGGTAGTAGTAGTGTACTACTTGTAGAGTGGTAGTAGTCGTGTACTAGTGGTGATGTGGTAGTGGTGGTGTACTAGTTGTGGTGTGGTAGTAGTGGTGAACTACTTGTAGAGTGGTAGTAGTGGTGTACTAGTGGTGGAGTGGTAATAGTGGTATACTTTTGGTGAGTTGGTATTAGTGGTGTTTTAGTGGTGATGTGGTAGTAGTGGTGTACTAGTTGTGAAGTGGTAGTAGTTGTATACTGGTAGTGGTATAGTTGTCAGTGTGTACCAGTTGTCGTGTACGATTTGTGGTGTGGTAGTAGTGGTGTACTTGTGATGGTGTGGTACTAGTGGTGTACTAGTGATGGTGTGGTAGTAGTGGTGTACTAGTGGTGTGGTAATAATGGTGTACTATTTTGGTGTGGTAGTAGTGGTGTACTAGTTCTGGTGTGGTTGTTGTGGTGTACTAGTTATGGTGTGGTAGTATTGTTGCACTAGTTGTGGTTTGGTAGTATTGGTGTACTAGTAGTAGTGTATTATTAGTGGTGTACTATTTCTGGTGTGGTAGTAGTGGTGTACTAGTGGTGGTCTACAAGTTGTGGTGTGGTATAGTGGTGTACTAGTGGTGATTTGGTAGTAGTGATGTACTAGTAGTGGTGTGCTAGTAATGGTGTACTAGTGGTGTTGTGGAAGTAGTGGTGTTCTAGCTATGGTGTGGTAGTAGTGGTGTACAAGTGCTGGTGAGGTAGTAGGTTTGTACTAGTTGTGGTGTGGTAGTAATGGCGGAGAAGTTGTGGTGTTGTAGTAGTGGTGTACTAGTTGTGTTGTTGTAGTAGTGGTGTAATAGTTGTACTGTGGTAGCAGTGGTGTACTAGTTGTTGTGTACTAGTTATGGTGTGGTAGTATTAATGTACTAGTTGTGGTGTGGTAGTTAGGGTGTGATAGTAGTTGTGAACTAGTTATGGTATGGTAGTTGTGGTGTGGTAGTAGTGGTGTACTATTTATAGTGTGATAGTAGTGGTGTACTAGGAATTGTGTGGCAGTAGTGGTGTGGTAGTAGTGGTGTACTAGTCGTGGTGTTGTTGTAGTTGTGTAATGGTGGTGGTGTACTAATTGTGGTGTGGTAGTTGTGATGTAGGAGTAGAGATGTACTAGTTGTAGTGTGGTAATAGAGGTGTACTAGTTGGGGTATATTATTAGTGGTGTACTACTTGTCGTGTGGTTGTAGTTGCTGTTATGATCTCAGCCTGTAGGAGAAACGAGTCTCCCTCCTTGAGAGTTATTCATCAAGCCTGACTTGATTAGAAGGTCTAGCAAATATTGAGGTGATAACACATATGTAAAATAGTTGCTTGGATATATATAGCAATTTGAGATTTTGGGCAATGAAGAAGAAAACAGATAAATGACTGGTTAGGAGATGTGGACATTTTGCGGGAGGCGTGAGGCTCGCTTCGGGAGGGCTTTGACCTCACTTGAGTGCCAGACATCGCAGGGGGGAATGCCGCGCTCCGTTAAGCTCCCGTCAGAAGGGAACCCCTAGTGATATGTCTCGAAGAGAAGAGAAGTGTGCAGACGTAACAGCTGTGGAATCGAGCTGGGGGAGTGTGGTCTCAGGACCTGGGCGATGAGAAGTGTTTATTAAACCGCCCAGAGGCATTATTGTGGGCCGTGGAAGCGCCTTGACCAAGCTTCTCAGAGGGAGGAGCGCCCTCGACCAGACAATCTGTGGTTTGTCTTTGGGGAAGAAGTTGCTGAGAACTTCGAAGCCAGCACAGATGAAATAGTTGATGAGACTCCAAGGTAGTGGAGGCGAGGACCTCGAGCTGTGAGGAGAAGCAGTGAAGAGGAGTGTCACGTGCTTCTGTAGAGGTGGTGAAGCACCATAGTTGCTCCCGGGAACTTCATGGTGTAGCAGCCAAGAGAGCTGTGGAGGACCCTAGCAGAAGGGTGGAAGCACCGTAGTTGCTCAAGGAAACTTCATGATAGCAACCTGGAGGAGCTGCAGAGGATCCTGGTAGTTAAGCCAGGAAGAACCTAAAGATATCAGGGTAGTGAACTTCCAGAGGTGGAAGGGAAGTTCTGGTGGATTACTTGTAGGGAGTTGATATTGTTTGGTTGTCATTAGCGTGCAAGACGCAGTGAGAGGTGAGTGATTGTTGGCATTCTTATGTCAAGGAGTGTTTTATACTTAAGTTTAGAGTTACAATCGTAGGCTGGATTACCTACAGATGTATTTGTTCTAGGACTGATAGGGTGATCGGTTGATCATTGCGGTGTATCAAGGAACATTTATGCTGATATATGTTATTGCATTTAAATGCTGATTTTCTTTGTACACATTTATAGATACATATATATATATTCTCTTGCTGATGGTGCAACAGTGTATGTAGACTTGATACACTTGAGGAGGTTGATAGTATCAGGTGGTGAACCCGGAGATAGGATACCACTTGATACGCTGATGATAGAGTTCTGATGGTGTTGGAGTGCAACCTGATTGTAATATTATAGAGTATAGGATTCATTATTATTATATATGTGTATGTATTGTGTATGTGCTTTGTCCAGTAAATGAATTCAAATTTGCTGGTATTTGACCTTGTCCTAGTGAGACTTCCCCATGAAATAGTACAGAAGGAGAGAGAGAGAGAAACAACCAAGAACCACTGCTGTGGACAGGGTAAAAGGTAATACTAATAAGTCAAAAGGGGATTGAGGAGATCATATCACCTAAGAAGAGAGTGGGGAGTCACGGCGGCTCGTGTGTGTGTGTGTGCACGTGAGAACGAGGCTAAGTGTTGGAGCCGCATCCCCTAAATGTGTGACGTTGAGCCCCTCTCCAAGAGTTAGAAACGCCAAGGGTGATCTCCTAGTGAGGTATAAGCACTCTACCGAGTTGTGGGTTGGGTTGTCCGTAGAGAAGGATCAATGACGACAACACCACCAACCCACAAGACTATAATATTGTGTACTAGTTGTGGTGTTGTAGTAGTGGTGTACTAGTTGTGGTGTGGTAGTAGTGGTGTACTACTTGTGGTGTGGTAGTATTGGTGTACTAATGGTGCTGTTGTAGTAGTGGTGTACTAGTTGTTGTGTGGAAGTAGTGTTGTACTAGTTGTGTAGTGGTGTACTAGAGGTGATGTGGTAGTAGTGGTGTACTAGTTGTGGTGTGGTAGTAGTAGTGTACTACTTGTAGAATGGTAGTAGGCGTGTACTAGTGGTGATGTGGTAGTGGTGGTGTACTAGTTGTGGTGTGGTAGTAGTTATGAACTACTTGTAGAGTGGTAGTAGTGGTGTACTAGTGGTGGAGTGGTAATAGTGGTATACTTTGGGTGATGTGGTAGTAGTGGTGTACTAGTTGTGAAGTGGTAGTAGTAGTATACTGGTAGTGGTATAGTTGTCATGGTGTACCAGTTGTCGTGTACGATTTGTGGTGTGGTAGTAGTGGTGTACTTGTGATGGTGTGGTACTAGTGGTGTACTAGTGATGGTGTGGTAGTAGTGGTGTACTAGTGGTGTGGTAATAATGGTGTACTATTTTGGTGTGGTAGTAGTGGTGTACTAGTTGTGGTGTGTAGTAGTGGTGTACTAGTTATGGTGCGGTAGTAGTGTTGCACTAGTTGTGGTGTGGTAGTATTGGTTTACTAGTAGTAGTGTATTATTAGTGGTGTACTATTTCTGGTGTGGTAGTAGTGGTGTACTAGTGGTGGTCTACAAGTTGTGGTGTGGTATAGTGGTGTACTATTGGTGATTTGGTAGTAGTGATGTACTAGTAGTGGTGTGCTAGTAATGGTGTACTAGTGGTGTTGTGGAAGTAGTGGTGTACTAGCTATGGTGTGGTAGTAGTGGTGTACAAGTGCTGGTGAGGTAGTAGGTTTGTACTAGTTGTGGTGTGGTAGTAATGGTGGAGAAGTTGTAGTGTGGTAGTAGTGGTGTACTAGTTGTGGTGTGGTAGTAGTAGTGTACTAGTTGTAGTGTGGAAGTAGTGGTGTACTAGTTGTAATGTGGTAGTAGTGGTGTACTAGTTCTGGTGTGGTAGTAGTGGTGTACTAGTTGTGGTGTTGTAGAAGTGGTGTATTAGGTGTGATGTACTAGTTGTGGTGTTGTAGCAGTGGTGTACTAGTTGTAATGTTGTAGTAGTGGTGAACTACTTGTGGTGTGGTATTAGTGGTGTACTAGTTGTGGTGTGGTAGTAGTGGTGTACTAGTCGTGGTGTGGTAGTAGTGGGATACTAGTTGTAGTGTGGTAGTAGTGGTGTAATAGTTGTGGTGTGATAGAAATTGTGTACAAGTTGTGGTGTGGTAGTAATTAGGTGTATAATAGTGGTGTACTAATTGTGGTGTTTTAGTGTTGTTGTACTAGTTGTGGTGTGGTAGTAGTGGTGTACTAGTGATGGTGTGGTGGTAGTGGTGTACTAGTGATGGTGTGGTAGTAGTGGTGTACTAGTGGTGTGGTAGTAGTGGTGTACTAGTTGTAGTGTGGTAGTAGTGGTGTACTAGATGTGGTGTGGTAGTAGTGGTGCACTAGCGATAGTGTGGTAGTAGTGGTGTATTAGTGGGGGTGTGGTAGTAGTGGTGTACTAGTTGTTGTGTGGTAATATTGGTGTACTAGTGATAATGTGGGAGTAGTGGTGTACTAGTGGTGGTGTGGCAGTAGTGGTGTACTTGTTGTGGTGTGGTAGTAGTGGTGTACTAGTGATGGTGTGGTAGCAGTGGTATACTAATGATGGTGAGGTAGTAGTTGTGTACTTGTTGTTGTGTAGGTAAAGTGGTGTACTAATTGTGGTGTGGTAGTAGTGGTGTATTAGTGATCGTGTGGTAGTATTGGTGTACAAGTGGTGGTGTGGTAGTAATGGTGTACTAGTGGTGTGGAAGTAGTGGTGTACCAGTTTTGGTGTGGTATTAATGATGTACTAGTGGTGGTCTACAATTTGTGGTGTGGTAGTAGTGTTGTACTAGTTGTGATTTGGTAGTAGTGGTGAACTTTTGGTGGCGTGCTAGTAGTGTTGTTCTAGTGGTGGTGTGGTAGTAGTGTTGAACTAGTGTTGGTGTGGTAGTAGTGGTGTACTAGTTGTGGTGTGGTAGTAGTGGTGTACAAGTGGTGGTGATGTAGTAGGTTTGTACTAGTTGTGGCGTGGTAGTAGTGATGTACTAGATGTGGTGTGGTAGTAGTGATGTACTAGTTTTTGTGTGGTAGTAGTGGTGTACTAGTTGTAGTGTGGTAGTAGTGGTGTACTAGTTCTGGTGTGGTAGTAGTGATGTACTAGTTGTGGTGTGGTAGTAGTGGTGTACTAGTTGTCATATACTAGTTGTGGTGTTGTAGTAGTGGTGTACTAGTTGTGTTTTTGTAGTAGTGGTGTAATAGTTGTGCTGTGGTAGTAGTGGTGTACCAGTTGTTGTGTACTAGTTATGGTGTGGTAGTAGAAGTGTACTAGTTGTGGTGTGGTAGTTGTGGTGTGATAGTAGTGGTGAAATATCTAGGGCATCTAGATCTAACAGTATTTACGTCATGGATGACTTTAATTTTAGTGGAATAAACTGGTTGAACAAAACAGGGAATAGTGAAGCAGAAGATTTTCTTGAATTAATTGACGATTGCTTTCTTATGCAACACATTAAGGAACCAACACGGGAAAATAATATTTTAGATTTAGTGTTAACTAACAGGGAAACACAAATTAATGACATCGAAATAGGAAGTGAGCTAGGGAACAGTGATCACAAAGAAATCAGATTTAGCATAGAATGGAATAGACCTGTAGGAGAAAATTCTGTTAAAGTGCCAGATTTTCGAAAAGCTGATTTTAATAGCCTTAGAATTTTTTTGGGTCAAATTGATTGGAAAGTTTTGGGTATGGGGTGGGGGCCGGTCTTGGAGCGAGACATGACCCGAGTGATAGGTGACGTAAAAGGGGATTTCGATGTGGATTCAATATATAACTTATTTAAGAATATTCTAAACAAAGCACAGGAACGTAGTATACCATACAAATTGAATAGATCGAATACCAATGACCCAAAGTGGATAACAAAGAATTTGAAGAACCTTATAGGTAAAAAGAGAGCTTGGTACAAAAGGATTAAAACTGGGGAGGTCACTTTAGAACAAGAATTCGTACAACTGGTTAGAAATGTTAAAAAAGAGGTAAGGAAAGCAAAAAAAAACTATGAAGTTCGCATAGCAGGGCAAGCAAAGACAAATCCTAAAGGGTGTTTTCAGTTATATCGTACTAAGACTAGGGAAAGGATAGGTCCATTAAAAACTGAGACAGGTCAAATAACAGATAGTGATGAAGAGATGAGTAGTATTTTTAATAAATATTTTGTATCTGTATTTACTAAAGAGGAACTTAACAATATGCCTTCAGCCGAACAAGTCTATGTGGGTGGGGACGAGGACAGGTTGACGAGTTTAACAGTTACCAGGGAGGATGTTCTTAAACAAATAGTAAAACTCAAACCAAACAAATCCCCAGGGCCGGATGAAGTGTTTGCCAGGGTGCTTAAAGAATGCAAAGAGGAGCTTTGTGACCCACTGTCAACCATATTTAATAAATCAATAGAGTCAGGCAGAGTGCCAGAGTTTTGGAAAATTGCTAATGTGATACCAGTTTTTAAGAAAGGAGATAGATCACTTGCGTCTAACTATCGACCAATTAGCCTAACGTCTATTGTGGGAAAGTTACTCGAATCTATAATAGCAAATAAAATTCGTCTTCATTTTGAAAAACATAAATTAATAATTGAGTCGCAACATGGTTTTATAAATGGCCGTTCATGTTTAACAAATTTGTTATCTTTTTATTCTAGCATTGTTGAGGCAGTTGATAGTGGTAAGGATTGCGATGTTGTGTACCTTGACTTTAGCAAAGCTTTTGATACAGTGCCACATGAAAGACTAATTAAAACGTTAGAGTCTCATGGTATTGGGGGTGCTATATTAAGCTGGATTAGGGCATGGCTATACCAAAGGAAACAGAGAGTTAGTATAAATGGAGTCAAGTCAGAGTGGGAAAATGTTGTAAGTGGGGTGCCTCAGGGCTCTGTCCTGGGACCTCTGTTGTTTATAATATATATAAATGATTTAGATTCAGGTTTGAGTAGCAACATTGGCAAATTTGCCGATGATACGAAAATCGGTAGGGAAATTAATTCGGAGGAGGACTCACTATCACTTCAAGTTGATCTAGATAGGGTTTTGAAATGGTCGAAGGATTGGCAGATGCAGTTTAATGCTGATAAATGTAAAGTTCTGAGGTTAGGTAATGATGATTGGGTTACAAGATACGAGCTAGATGGTGTTGAGATTGCGAACTCGAATTGCGAAAGGGATCTTGGAGTTATGATTAGTAAGAATTTAAAACAAAAGGATCAATGCATAAATGTTCGTAATAAGGCAAATCGGACACTTGGATTTATTAATCGCAGTGTTAGTAACAAGACACCTGGTGTGGTTCTCAAGCTATATCTTGCTCTAGTTAGGCCCCATTTAGATTTTGCAGTTCAGTTTTGGTCGCCATATTATAGAATGGATATAAATTCACTTGAACGTGTCCAGCATAGGATGACTAAGTTAATTCCCCAAATTAGAAATCTTTCATGTGAAGAAAGATTAACAAAGCTTAAGTTGCATTCACTGGAAAGGCGAAGAGTTAGGGGTGACATGATTGAGGTTTACAAGTGGGTGAATGGACATAACAAAGGGGATATTAATAGGGTATTAAAAGTATCAACACAAGACAGAACACGAAACAATGGGTATGAATTGGATAAGTTTAGATTTAGGAAAGACTTGGGTAAATACTGGTTCAGTAACAGGGTTGTTGATTTGTGGAACCAATTGCCGCGTAACATTGTGGAGGTGGGGTCCCTCGATTGTTTCAAGCATGGGTTGGACATGTATATAAGTGGGATTGGGTGGTTATAAATAGGAGCTGCCTCGTATGGGCCAATAGGCCTTCTGCAGTTGCCTTTGTTCTTATGTTCTGATGTTACTGGTAGTGGTATAGTTGTGATGGTGTACTAGTTGTCGTGTACGATTTGTGGTGTGGTAGTAGTGGTGTACTTGTGATGGTGGGGTACTAGTGATGGTGTGCTAGGTGTGGTGTGTAAATAATGGTGTACTATTTTGGTGTGGTAGTAGTGGTGTACTAGTTCTGATGTGGTAGTAGTGGTGTACTAGTTATGGTGTGGTAGTAGTGTTACACTAGTTGTGGTGTGGTAGTATTGGTGTACTAGTAGTAGTGTACTATTTCTGGTGTGGTAGTAGTGGTGTACTAGTGGTGGTCTTCAAGTTGTGGTGTGGTATAGTGGTGTACTAGTGGTGATTTGGTAGTAGTGATGTACTAGTAGTGGTGTGCTAGTAATGGTGTACTAGTGGTGTTGTGGAAGTAGTGGTGTACTAGCTGTGGTGTGGTAGTAGTGGTGTACAAATGCTGGTGAGGTAGTACGTTTGTACTAGTTGTGGTGTGCTAGTCATGGTGGAGAAGTTGTGGTGTGGTAGTAGAGGTGTACTAGTTGTGGTGTGGTAGTAGTAGTGTACTAGTTGTAGTGTGGAAGTAGTGGTGTATTAGTTGTAGTGTGGTAGTAGTGGTGTACTAGTTCTGGTGTGGTAGTAGTGGTGTTGTAGAAGTGGTGTATTAGGTGTGATGTACTAGTTGTGGTGTTTTAGCAGTGGTGTACTATTTGTAATGTTGTAGTAGTGGTGAACTACTTGTGGTGTGGTATTAGTGGTGTACTAGTTGTGGTGTGGTAGTAGTGGTGTACTAGTCGTTATGTGGTAGTAGTTGGATACTAGTTGTGGTGTGGTAGTAGTGGTGTAATAGTTGTGGTGTGGTAGAAATTGTGTACAAGTTGTGGTGTGGTAGTAGTGGTGTACTAATGGTGGTGTTTTAGTGGTGGTGTACTAGTTGTGGTGTGGTAGTAGTGGTTTACTAGTGATGGTGTGGTAGTAGTGGTGTACTAGTGATGGTGTGGTAGTAGTGGTGTGGTAGTAGAGGTGTACTAGTTGTAGTGTGGTAGTAATGGTATACTAGATGTGGTGTGGTAGTAGTGGTGCACTAGCGATAGTGTGGTAGTAGTGGTATACTAATGATGGTGTAGTAGTAGTGGCGTACTTGTTGTTGTGTAGGTAAAGTGGTGTACTAGTTGTGGTGTGGTAGTAGTGGTGTATTAGTGATGGTGTGGTAGTAGTAGTGTACTAGTGGTGGTGTGGTAGTAATGGTGTACTAGTGGTGTGGAAGTAGTGGTGTACCAGTTTTGGTGTGGTAGTAGTAGTGTACTAGTTGTGGAGTGGTAGTAGTGGTGTACTAGTTGTAGTGTGGTAGTATTGGTGTACTGGAAGTTGTGTACAATTGGTGGTGTACTATTTCTGGTGTGGTATTAATGATGTACTAGTGGTGGTCTAAAATTTATGGTGTGGTAGTAGTGTTGTACTAGATGTGATTTGGTAGTAGTGGTGTACTTTTGGTGGTGTGCTAGTAGTGTTGTTCTAGTGGTGGTGTGGTAGTAGTGTTGAACAAGTGTTGGTGTGGTTGTAGTGGTGTACTAGTTGTGGTGTGGTTATAGTGGTGTACAAGTGGTGGTGAGGATAAGGTTTGTACTAGTTGTGGCGTGGTAGTAGTGGTGTACTAGTAGTGATGTACTAGTTGTGGTGTTGTAGTAGCGGTGTACTAGTTGTGTTGTTGTAGTAGTGGTGTAATAGTTGTACTGTGGTAGTAGTGGTGTACTAGTTGTTGTGTACTAGTTATGGTATGGTAGTAGTAATGTACTAGTTGTGGTGTGGTAGTTGTGGTGTGATAGTAGTTGTGTACTAGTTATGGTATGGTAGTTGTGGTGGGGTAGTAGTGGTGTACTATTTATAGTGTGATAGTAGTGGTGTACTAGGAATTGTGTGGCAGTAGTGGTGTGGTAGTAGTGGTGTACTAGTCGTGGTGTTGTTGTAGTTGTGTAATGGTGGTGGTGTACTAATTGTGGTGTGGTAGTTGTGATGTAGGAGTAGAGATGTACTAGTTGTAGTGTGGTAATAGAGGTGTACTAGTTGGGGTATATTATTAGTGGTGTATTACTTGTGGTGTGGTTGTAGTTGTTGTTATGATCTCAGCCTGCAGGAGAAACGAGTCTCCCGCCTTGAGAGTTATTCATCAAGCCTGACTTGATTAGAAGGTCTAGCAAATATTGAGGTGATAACACATATTTAAAATAGTTGCTTGGATATATATAACAATTTGAGATTATGGGCAATGAAGAAGAAAACAGATAAATGACTGGTTAGGAGATGTGGACATTTTGCTGGAGGCATGAGGCTCGCTTCGGGAGGGCTTTGACCTCACTTGAGTGCCAGACATCGCAGGGGGAATGCCGCGCTCTGTTAAGCTCCTGTCAGAAGGGAACCCCTAGTGATATATCTCGAAGAGAAGTGTGCAGACGTACCAGCTGTGGAATCGAGCTGGGGAAGTGTGGTCTCAAGTCCTGGGCGATGAGAAGTGTTTATTAAACCGCCCAGAGGCATTATTGTGGGCCGTGGAAGCGCCCTGACCAAGCTTCTCAGAGGGAGGAGCGCCCTCGACCAGACAATCTATGGTTTGTCTTTGGGGAAGAAGTTGCTGAGAACTTCGAAGCCAGCACAGATGAAGTAGTTGATGAGACTCCAAGGTAGTGGAGGCAAGGGCCTCGAGCTGTGAGGAGAAGCAGTGAAGAGGAGTGTCACATGCTTCTGTAGAGGTGGTGAAGCACCATAGTTGCTCCAGGGAACTTCATGGTGTAGCAGCCAAGAGAGCTATGGAGGACCCTAGCAGAAGGGTGAAGCACCGTAGATGCTCAAGGAAACTTCATGATAGCCAGCGATGAGTCACAATAACGTGGCTGAAGTATGTTGACCAGACCACACACTAGAAATTGAAGGGACGACGACGTTTCATGATAGCAGCCTGGAGGAGCTGCAGAGGATCCTGGTAGTTAAGCCAGGAAGAACCTAAAGATATCAGGGTAGTGAACTTCCAGAGGTGGAAGGGAAGTTCTGTTGGATTACTTGTACGGAGTTGATAGTGTTTGGTTGTCATTAGCGTGCAAGACGCAGCGAGACGTGAGTGATTGTTGGCATTCTTATGTCAAGGAGTGTTTTATACTTAAGTTTAGAGTTACAATCGTAGGCTGGATTACCTACAGATGTATGTGTTCTAGGACTGATAGGGTGATCAGTTGATCATTGCGGTGTATCAAGGAACATTTATGCTGATATATGTTATTGCATTTAAATGCTGATTTTCTTTGTACACATTTATAGATACATATATATATATATATATATATATATATATATATATATATATATATATATATATATATATATATATATATATATATATATATATATATATATATATATATATATATATATATATATATATATATATATATATATGTATCTATAAATGTGTACAAAGAAAATATATATATATATATATATATATATATATATATATATATATATATATATATATATATATATATATATTCTCTTGCTGATGGTGCAACAGTGTATGTAGACTTGATCAACTTGAGGAGGTTGATAGTATCAGGTGGTGAACCAGGAGATAGGATACCACTTGATAAGCTGATGATAGAGTTCTGATGGTGTTGGAGTGCAACCTGATTGTAATATTATAGACTATAGGATTCATTATTATTATATGTGTGTATGTATTGTGTATGTGCTTTGTCCAGTAAATGAATTCAAATTTGCTGGTATTTGACCTTGACCTCGTGAGACTTCCCCATGAAATAGTAAAGAAGGAGAGAGAGAGAGAAACAACCAAGAACCACTGCAGTGGACAGGGTAAAAGGTAATACTAATAAGTCAAAAGGGGATTGAGGAGATCATATCACCTAAGAAGAGAGTGGGGAGTCACGGCGGCTCGTGTGGGTGTGTGCACGTGAGAACGAGGCTAAGTGTTGGAGCCGCATCCCCTAAATGTGTGATGTTGAGCCCCTCTCCAAGAGCCAGAAACGCCAAGGGTGATCTCCTAGTGAGGTATAAGCACTCTACCGAGTTGTGGGTTGGGTTGTCCATAGAGAAGGATCAACGACGACAACACCACCAACCCACAAGACTATAATATTGTGTACTAGTTGTGGTGTTGTAGTAGTGGTGTACTAGTTGTGGTGTGGTAGTAGTGGTGTACTACTTGTGGTGTGGTAGTATTGGTGTACTAATGGTGCTGTTGTAGTAGTGGTGTACTAGTTGTTGTGTGGAAGTAGTGTTGTACTAGTTGTGTAGTGGTAGTAGTGGTGTACTAGAGGTGATGTGGTAGTAGTGGTGTACTAGTTGTGGTGTGGAAGTAGTAGTGTACTACTTGTAGAGTGGTAGTAGTCGTGTACTAGTGGTGATGTGGTAGTGGTGGTGTACTAGTTGTGGTGTGGTAGTAGTGGTGAACTACTTGTAGAGTGGTAGTAGTGGTGTACTAGTGGTGGAGTGGTAATAGTGGTATACTTTTGGTGATTTGGTAGTAGTGGTGTTTTAGTGGTGATGTGGTAGTAGTGGTGTACTAGTTGTGAAGTGGTAGTAGTAGTATACCGGTAGTGGTGTAGTTGTGATGGTGTACCAGTTGTCGTGTACGATTTGTAGTGTGGTAGTAGTGGTGTACTTGTGATGGTGTGGTGCTAGTGGTGTATTAGTGATGGTGTGGTAGTAGTGGTGTACTAGTGGTGTGGTAATAATGGTGTACTATTTTGGTGTGGTAGTAGTGGTGTACTAGTTGTGGTGTGGTAGTAGTGGTGTACTAGTTATGGCGTGGTAGTAGTGTTGTACTAGTTGTGGTGTGGTAGTATTGGTGTACTAGTAGTAGTGTATTATTAGTGGTGTACTATTTCTGGTGTGGTAGTAGTGGTGTACTAGTGGAGGTCTACAAGTTGTGGTGTGGTATAGTGGTGTACTAGTGGTGATTTGGTAGTAGTGATGTACTAGTAGTGGTGTGCTAGTAATGGTGTACTAGTGGTGTTGTGGAAGTAGTGGTGTACTAGCTATGGTGTGGTAGTAGTGGTGTACAAGTGCTGGTGAGGTAGTAGGTTTGTACTAGTTGTGGTGTTGTAGTAATGGTGGAGAAGTTGTAGTGTGGTAGTAGTGGTGTACTAGTTGTGGTGTGGTAGTAGTAGTGTACTAGTTGTAGTGTGGAAGTAGTGGTGTCTAGTTGTAATGTGGTAGTTGTGCTGTACTAGTTCTGGTGTGGTAGTAGTGATGTACTAGTTGTGGTGTTGTAGAAGTGGTGTATTAGGTGTGATGTACTAGTTGTGGTGTTGTAGCAGTGGTGTACTAGTTGTAATGTTGTAGAAGTGGTGAACTACTTGTGGTGTGTGGTATTAACATAAGAACATAAGAACACAAGAACAAAGGTAACTGCAGAAGGCCTATTGGCCCATACGAGGCAGCTCCTATTCTATAACCACCCAATCCCACTCATATACTTGTCCAACCCGTGCTTGAAACAATCGAGGGACCCCACCTCCACAATGTTACGCGGCAATTGGTTCCACAAATCAACAACCCTGTTACTGAACCAGTATTTACCCAAGTCTTTCCTAAATCTAAACTTATCCAATTTATATCCATTGTTTCGTGTTCTGTCCTGTGTTGATACTTTTAATACCCTATTAATATCCCCCCGGTTATGTCCATTCATCCACTTGTAAACCTCTATCATGTCACCCCTAACTCTTCGCCTTTCCAGTGAATGCAACTTAAGCTTTGTTAATCTTTCTTCATATGAAAGATTTCTAATTTGGGGAATTAACTTAGTCATCCTACGCTGGACACGTTCAAGTGAATTTATATCCATTCTATAATATGGCGACCAAAACTGAACTGCATAATCTAAATGGGGCCTAACTAGAGCAAGATATAGCTTGAGAACCACACCAGGTGTCTTGTTACTAACGCTGCGATTAATAAATCCAAGTGTCCGATTTGCCTTATTACGAACATTTATGCATTGATCCTTTTGTTTTAAATTCTTACTAATCATAACTCCCAGATCCCTTTCGCAATCCGACTTCGCAATCACAACACCATCTAGCTCGTATCTTGTAACTCTATCATCATTACCTAACCTCAGAACTTTACATTTATCAGCATTAAACTGCATCTGCCAATCCTTTGACCATTTCAAAACCCTATCTAGATCAACTTGAAGTGATAGTGAGTCCTCCTCCGAATTAATTTCCCTACCGATTTTCGTATCATCGGCAAATTTGCAAATGTTGCTACTCAAACCTGAATCTAAATCATTTATATATATTATAAACAACAGAGGTCCCAGGACAGAGCCTTGAGGCACTCCACTTACAACATTTTCCCACTCTGACTTGATTCCATTTATACTAACTCTCTGTTTCCTTTGGTATAGCCATGCCCTAATCCAGCTTAATATAGCACCCCCAATACCATGAGACTCTATTTTTTTAATCAGTCTTTCATGTGGCACTGTATCAAAAGCTTTGCTAAAGTCAAGGTATACAACATCGTAATCCTTACCACTATCAACTGCCTCAACAATGCTAGAATAAAAAGATAACAAATTTGTTAAACATGAACGGCCATTTATAAAACCATGTTGCGACTCAATTATTAATTTATGTTTTTCAAGATGAAGACGAATTTTATTTGCTATTATAGATTCGAGTAACTTCCCTTACTTAACTTAAGATTCCCACAATTGACGTTAGGCTAGTTGGTCGATAGTTAGACGCAAGTGATCTATCTCCTTTCTTAAAAACTGGTATCACATTAGCAACTTTCCAAAACTCTGGCACTCTGCCTGACTCTATTGATTTATTAAATATGGTTGACAGTGGGTCACAAAGCTCCTCTTTGCATTCTTTAAGCACCCTAGCAAACACTTCATCCGGCCCTGGGGATTTGTTTGGTTTGAGTTTTACTATTTGTTTAAGAACATCCTCCCTGGTAACTGCTAAACTCGTCAACCTGTCCTCGTCCCCACCCACATAGACTTGTTCGGCTGAAGGCATATTGTTAAGTTCCTCTTTAGTAAATACAGATACAAAATATTTATTAAAAATACTACTCATCTCTTCATCACTATCTGTTATTTGACCTGTCTCAGTTTTTAATGGACCTATCCTTTCCCTAGTCTTAGTACGATATAACTGAAAAAACCCTTTAGGATTTGTCTTTGCTTGCCCTGCTATGCGAACTTCATAGTTTCTTTTTGCTTTCCTTATCTCTTTTTTAACATTTCTAACCAGTTGTACGAATTCCTGTTCTAAAGTGACCTCCCCATTTTTAATCCTTTTGTACCAAGCTCTCTTTTTACCTATAAGGTTCTTCAAATTCTTTGTTATCCACTTTGGGTCATTAGTATACGATCTATTCAATTTGTATGGTATACTACGTTCCTGTGCTTTGTTTAGAATATTCTTAAATAAGTTATATATTGAATCCACATCGAAATCCCCATTTAAGTCACCTATCGCTGGGTTCATGTCTCGCTCCAAGACCGGCCCACACCCCATACCCAAGCCTTTCCAATCAATTTGACCCAAAAAATTTCTTAGGCTATTAAAATCAGCTTTTCGAAAATCTGGCACTTTAACAGAATTTTCTCCTACTGGTCTATTCCATTCTATGCTAAATCTGATTTCTTTGTGATCACTGCTCCCTAGCTCACTCCCTATTTCGATGTCATTAATTTGCGTTTCCCTGTTAGTTAACACTAAATCTAAAATATTATTTTCCCGTGTTGGTTCCTTAATGTGTTGCGTAAGAAAGCAATCGTCAATTAATTCTAGAAAATCTTCTGCTTCACTATTCCCTGTTTTGTTCAACCAGTTTATTCCGCTAAAATTAAAGTCACCCATGACATAAATACTGTTAGATCTAGATGCTCTAGATATTTCATCCCATAGATGCTTTGCTTCCATTCAGTCTAAATTTGGTGGCCTATATATTACTCCTATTATAATATTATTAGCTTTTTCGTTTAATTCAATCCAAATAGTTTCTGTGTGTGGCTCTGTTTTGATTCCCTCTTTGAGACTACATTTCAAATTGTCCCTAACATATATGGCTACTCCACCTCCTCGTCTAATATATCTATCTGTGTGAAATAGTTTAAATCCATATATTTGATATTCAGCTAATAGTTCTCTATTTTCTACATTCATCCACGTTTCGGTAAGTGCAATAATATCTATTTTTTCTGTGCAGACAAGAGCATTTAATTCGTTAATTTTATTTCTTAGACTTCTACTGTTAGTGTAATATACCCTAAGTGAATTGTTATTTTGCGGACCTTCTCTTTCCCTGATCGTTTTGCCAATTCCTTTCTCCCACAAACACATACTTTTATTACCTCCTTCCACCAAATCAATTCCCATACCTCTATCTACTATCAGTTTAAACCCAAACAAACACCTCTAACCACTTCTTCTAGCGAGTTCGCAACAGCAACAACCCCAGCTCTCGATAGATGCACCCCATCACGAGCATACATTTCATTTCTTCCATAGAAGTGTTCCCAGTTGTCTGTGAAAGATATTGCATTTGATTTGCAATATCTTTCCAGCCGGCAATTGACACCAAGTGCCCTCGATATCCATTTATTTCCCACTCCCTTTCTTGGAAGAATGCCACATATGATCGGGATTCCTCCCTTGCTCCTAACTAACTCTATGGCTGTTTTATACCTCTGAATCAGTTCCTCACTCCTGACTCGACCAACATCATTTCCTCCCACGCTAATGCAAATAATGGGATTGTTCCCATTACCAGCCATAATATCATTCATGTTGTTTATAATATCACCAATGCCAGCTCCGGGATAGCAAACCCTTAACCTGTTCCCCCTATCTCTAGCACAAAACGTTCTATCCAAATACCTTATCTGGGAATCTCCCACAACTAATGTTTGCTTAGGTACTTCCTTTACTTTCTGAGGGGCCTGCGCTTCCTTTCTCTTCGTTGCTTTCCCTTTTGCGCGATCCACAGTCTCTCCACAGCACTCGTCCTACAAAACGTCAAATGAATTTGAAGTTGCTATGGCGTTTGAAGGCGGCTTTATCAAAGTCTTCTTAAGGCCCCTGTCTTTCGCAACTCTCCAAGACGAGGTCCCTTTACTGCTGGTCTCCTCCTTCGTTACTTCTCGTTGTTTTTTAAGCTGACGCACCTCCTCCCGCAGAGAGTCCAACTCTGTCCTCAGGGCTCCCACAAGAGTCATAAGAACATAAGAACATAAGAACAAAGGTAACTGCAGAAGGCCTATTGGCCCATTCGAGGCAGCTCCTATTCTATAACCACCCAATCCCACTCATATACTTGTCCAACCCGCGCTTGAAACAATCGAGGGACCCCACCTCCACCACGTTACGCGGCAATTGGTTCCACAAATCAACAACCCTGTTACTGAACCAGTATTTACCCAAGTCTTTCCTAAATCTAAACTTATCCAATTTATACCCATTATTTCGTGTTCTGTCCTGTGTTGATACTTTTAATACCCTATTAATATCCCCCTTGTTATGTCCATTCACCCACTTGTAAACCTCTATCATGTCGCCCCTAACTCTTCGCCTTTCCAGTGAATGCAACTTAAGCTTTGTTAATCTTTCTTCATATGAAAGATTTCTAATTTGGGGAATTAACTTAGTCATCCTACGCTGGACACGTTCAAGTGAATTTATATCCATTCTATAATATGGCGACCAAAACTGAACTGCATAATCTAAATGGGGCCTAACTAGAGCAAGATATAGCTTGAGAACCACACCAGGTGTCTTGTTACTAACGCTGCGATTAATAAATCCAAGTGTCCGATTTGCCTTATTACGAACATTTATGCATTGATCCTTTTGTTTTAAATTCTTACTAATCATAACTCCCAGATCCCTTTCGCAATCCGACTTCGCAATCACAACACCATCTAGCTCGTATTTTGTAACTCTATCATCATTACCTAACCTCAGAACTTTACATTTATCAGCATTAAACTGCATCTGCCAATCCTTTGACCATTTCAAAACCCTATCTAGATCAACTTGAAGTGATAGTGAGTCCTCCTCCGAATTAATTTCCCTACCGATTTTCGTATCATCGGCAAATTTGCAAATGTTGCTACTCAAACCTGAATCTAAATCATTTATATATATTATAAACAACAGAGGTCCCAGGACAGAGCCTTGAGGCACTCCGCTTACAACATTTTCCCACTCTGACTTGATTCCATTTATACTAACTCTCTGTTTCCTTTGGTATAGCCATGCCCTAATCCAGCTTAATATAGCACCCCCAATACCATGAGACTCTATCTTTTTAATCAGTCTTTCATGTGGCACTGTATCAAAAGCTTTGCTAAAGTCAAGGTATACAACATCGCAATCCTTACCACTATCAACTGCCTCAACAATGCTAGAATAAAAAGATAACAAATTTGTTAAACATGAACGGCCATTTATAAAACCATGTTGAGACTCAATTATTAATTTATGTTTTTCAAGATGAAGACGAATTTTATTTGCTATTATAGATTCGAGTAACTTTCCCACAATAGACGTTAGGCTAATTGGTCGATAGTTAGACGCAAGTGATCTATCTCCTTTCTTAAAAACTGGTATCACATTAGCAACTTTCCAAAACTCTGGCACTCTGCCTGACTCTATTGATTTATTAAATATGGTTGACAGTGGGTCACAAAGCTCCTCTTTGCATTCTTTAAGCACCCTGGCAAACACTTCATCCGGCCCTGGGGATTTGTTTGGTTTGAGTTTTACTATTTGTTTAAGAACATCCTCCCTGGTAACTGCTAAACTCGTCAACCTGTCCTCGTCCCCACCCACATAGACTTGTTCAGCTGAAGGCATATTGTTAAGTTCCTCTTTAGTAAATACAGATACAAAATATTTATTAAAAATACTACTCATCTCTTCATCACTATCTGTTATTTGACCTGTATCAGTTTTTAATGGACCTATCCTTTCCCTAGTCTTAGTACGATATAACTGAAAAAACCCTTTAGGATTTGTCTTTGCTTGCCCTGCTATGCGAACTTCATAGTTTCTTTTTGCTTTCCTTATCTCTTTTTTAACATTTCTAACCAGTTGTACGAATTCCTGTTCTAAAGTGACCTCCCCATTTTTAATCCTTTTGTACCAAGCTCTCTTTTTACCTATAAGGTTCTTCAAATTCTTTGTTATCCACTTTGGGTCATTAGTATTCGATCTATTCAATTTGTATGGTATACTACGTTCCTGTGCTTTGTTTAGAATATTCTTAAATAAGTTATATATTGAATCCACATCGAAATCCCCATTTAAGTCACCTATCGCTGGGTTCATGTCTCGCTCCAAGACCGGCCCACACCCCATACCCAAGACTTTCCAATCAATTTGACCCAAAAAATTTCTTAGGCTATTAAAATCAGCTTTTCGAAAATCTGGCACTTTAACAGAATTTTCTCCTACTGGTCTATTCCATTCTATGCTAAATCTGATTTCTTTGTGATCACTGTTCCCTAGCTCACTCCCTATTTCGATGTCGTTAATGTCGTCCGAATTAATTTCCCTTCCGATTTTCGTATCATCGGCAAATTTGCAAATGTTGCTACTCAAACCTGAATCTAAATCATTTATATATATTATAAACAACAGAGGTCCCAGGACAGAGCCTTGAGGCACTCCACTTACAACATTTTCCCACTCTGACTTGATTCCATTTATACTAACTCTCTGTTTCCTTTGGTATAGCCATGCCCTAATCCAGCTTAATATAGCACCCCCAATACATAAGAACATAAGAACAAAGGTAACTGCAGAAGGCCTATTGGCCCATACGAGGCAGCTCCTATTCTATAACCACCCAATCCCACTCATATACTTGTCCAACCCGTGCTTGAAACAATCGAGGGACCCCACCTCCACAATGTTACGCGGCAATTGGTTCCACAAATCAACAACCCTGTTACTGAACCAGTATTTACCCAAGTCTTTCCTAAATCTAAACTTATCCAATTTATATCCATTGTTTCGTGTTCTGTCCTGTGTTGATACTTTTAATACCCTATTAATATCCCCCCGGTTATGTCCATTCATCCACTTGTAAACCTCTATCATGTCACCCCTAACTCTTTGCCTTTCCAGTGAATGCAACTTAAGCTTTGTTAATCTTTCTTCATATGAAAGATTTCTAATTTGGGGAAATAACTTAGTCATCCTACGCTGGACACGTTCAAGTGAATTTATATCCATTCTATAATATGGCGACCAAAACTGAACTGCATAATCTAAATGGGGCCTAACGAGAGCAAGATATAGCTTGAGAACCACACCAGGTGTCTTGTTACTAACGCTGCGATTAATAAATCCAAGTGTCCGATTTGCCTTATTACGAACATTTATGCATTGATCCTTTTGTTTTAAATTCTTACTAATCATAACTCCCAGATCCCTTTCGCAATCCGACTTCGCAATCACAACACCATCTGGCTCGTATCTTGTAACTCTATCATCATTACCTAACCTCAGAACTTTACATTTATCAGCATTAAACTGCATCTGCCAATCCTTTGACCATTTCAAAACCCTATCTAGATCAACTTGAAGTGATAGTGAGTCCTCCTCCGAATTAATTTCCCTACCGATATTCGTATCATCGGCAAATTTGCAAATGTTGCTACTCAAACCTGAATCTAAATCATTTATATATATTATAAACAACAGAGGTCCCAGGACAGAGCCTTGAGGCACTCCACTTACAACATTTTCCCACTCTGACTTGATTCCATTTATACTAACTCTCTGTTTCCTTTGGTATAGCCATGCCCTAATCCAGCTTAATATAGCACCCCCAATACCATGAGACTCTATTTTTTTAATCAGTCTTTCATGTGGCACTGTATCAAAAGCTTTGCTAAAGTCAAGGTATACAACATCGCAATCCTTACCACTATCAACTGCCTCAACAATGCTAGAATAAAAAGATAACAAATTTGTTAAACATGAACGGCCATTTATAAAACCATGTTGCGACTCAATTATTAATTTATGTTTTTCAAGATGAAGACGAATTTTATTTGCTATTATAGATTCGAGTAACTTTCCCACAATAGACGTTAGGCTAATTGGTCGATAGTTAGACGCAAGTGATCTATCTCCTTTCTTAAAAACTGGTATCACATTAGCAACTTTCCAAAACTCTGGCACTCTGCCTGACTCTATTGATTTATTAAATATGGTTGACAGTGGGTCACAAAGCTCCTCTTTGCATTCTTTAAGCACCCTAGCAAACACTTCATCCGGCCCTGGGGATTTGTTTGGTTTGAGTTTTACTATTTGTTTAAGAACATCCTCCCTGGTAACTGCTAAACTCGTCAACCTGTCCTCGTCCCCACCCACATAGACTTGTTCGGCTGAAGGCATATTGTTAAGTTCCTCTTTAGTAAATACAGATACAAAATATTTATTAAAAATACTACTCATCTCTTCATCACTATCTGTTATTTGACCTGTCTCAGTTTTTAATGGACCTATCCTTTCCCTAGTCTTAGTACGATATAACTGAAAAAACCCTTTAGGATTTGTCTTTGCTTGCCCTGCTATGCGAACTTCATAGTTCCTTTTTGCTTTCCTTATCTCTTTTTTAACATTTCTAACCAGTTGTACGAATTCCTGTTCTAAAGTGACCTCCCCATTTTTAATCCTTTTGTACCAAGCTCTCTTTTTACCTATAAGGTTCTTCAAATTCTTTGTTATCCACTTTGGGTCATTAGTATACGATCTATTCAATTTGTATGGCATACTACGTTCCTGTGCTTTGTTTAGAATATTCTTAAATAAGTTATATATTGAATCCACATCGAAATCCCCATTTAAGTCACCTATCGCTGGGTTCATGTCTCGCTCCAAGACCGGCCCACACCCCATACCCAAGCCTTTCCAATCAATTTGACCCAAAAAATTTCTTAGGCTATTAAAATCAGCTTTTCGAAAATCTGGCACTTTAACAGTGCCAGATAATACCATGAGACTCTATTTTTTTAATCAGTCTTTCATGTGGCACTGTGTCAAAAGCTTTGCTAAAGTCAAGGTATACAACATCGCAATCCTTACCACTATCAACTGCCTCAACAATGCTAGAATAAAAAGATAACAAATTTGTTAAACATGAACGGCCATTTATAAAACCATGTTGCGACTCAATTATTAATTTTTGTTTTTCAAGATGAAGACGAATTTTATTTGCTATTATAGATTCGAGTAACTTTCCCACAATAGACGTTAGGCTAATTGGTCGATAGTTAGACGCAAGTGATCTATCTCCTTTCTTAAAAACTGGTATCACATTAGCAACTTTCCAAAACTCTGGCACTCTGCCTGACTCTATTGATTTATTAAATATGGTTGACAGTGGGTCACAAAGCTCCTCTTTGCATTCTTTAAGCACCCTAGCAAACACTTCATCCGGCCCTGGGGATTTGTTTGGTTTGAGTTTTACTATTTGTTTAAGAACATCCTCCCTGGTAACTGCTAAACTCGTCAACCTGTCCTCGTCCCCACCCACATAGACTTGTTCAGGCTGAAGGCATATTGTTAAGTTCCTCTTTAGTAAATACAGATACAAAATATTTATTAAAAATACTACTCATCTCTTCATCACTATCTGTTATTTGACCTGTCTCAGTTTTTAATGGACCTATCCTTTCCCTAGTCTTAGTACGATATAACTGAAAAAACCCTTTAGGATTTGTCTTTGCTTGCCCTGCTATGCGAACTTCATAGTTTCTTTTTGCTTTCCTTATCTCTTTTTTAACATTTCTAACCAGTTGTACGAATTCCTGTTCTAAAGTGACCTCCCCATTTTTAATCCTTTTGTACCAAGCTCTCTTTTTACCTATAAGGTTCTTCAAATTCTTTGTTATCCACTTTGGGTCATTAGTATTACGATCTATTCAATTTGTATGGTATACTACGTTCCTGTGCTTTGTTTAGAATATTCTTAAATAAGTTATATATTGAATCCACATCGAAATCCCCATTTAAGTCACCTATCGCTGGGTTCATGTCTCGCTCCAAGACCGGCCCACACCCCATACCCAAGACTTTCCAATCAATTTGACCCAAAAAATTTCTTAGGACTATTAAAATCAGCTTTTCGAAAATCTGGCACTTTAACAGAATTTTCTCCTACTGGTCTATTCCATTCTATGCTAAATCTGATTTCTTTGTGATCACTGCTCCCTAGCTCACTCCCTATTTCGATGTCATTAATTTGCGTTTCCCTGTTAGTTAACACTAAATCTAAAATATTATTTTCCCGTGTTGGTTCCTTAATGTGTTGCGTAAGAAAGCAATCGTCAATTAATTCTAGAAAATCTTCTGCTTCACTATTCCCTGTTTTGTTCAACCAGTCATTATGTCCACGAATAATGGACTTGCCGAAAAAGTCTCCCATTCAAACTATCACTAATAGAGTAACCTCATTCATCTTTGCCAACATACAAGGACTGAAAACAAGAACAAACAACAAAGTACAGTTCATAAATGGCCTCCTCACGGAGTCAAATGCAGTATTTGGAGCTTTCACAGAAACCCATGCAGGGAAATTGTTGGACAGTGAGATCTGGATTCCAGGATATAACCTATACAGGTGTGATAGGAAAATTAGGTCACATGGAGGAGTGGGTCTGTATATTAGGGAAGACCTTGTATGCTCGGAGCTGAGGCCAAAAGACGAGTCGGCCGCTACGATTCTAAAAAATTACGCAAAATGTGAGGAACTGAAACCAGAGGATAAAATAAGTAAAGTCATTGTCCTCCACTATCCCTTGCATATGGCCCTTGGCCATCTCGAAAAGCTGAACTATGTGGTGTCAGCAGAGAGATGCCAAGTACGAACAAAACAAGAAACTCGACAAGTCCTTCTCACAGTAAGAGGACGGATCCCGGAAAAACTTGACCTTGGAATCTGGGGGGTGTTCCAACACAGGCCTTACACCCCAGAACCCCTAAGATGCTTTAGATGTCAGAGATTTGGGCATCACAAAGATGGCTGCCAACGCCCAGTGAGGTGCGGAGTCTGCAGCCAGCCCCATGATACAAAAACATGTATTGATAAATTCAAGGCAAACCACCCTGTTCAGGCAAAATGCCCAAATTGTTCCAAGGCACATCATGCCTGGAACTTGAAATGCCCTGAAAGGCTCAAAAGGCTTCAAACGAACCCCACCACGCCAACAGCGGAGCCGAAACCCCCACCAAAACGAATACCAGCTCCACTGCCCACTAAAACCGCGTGGGGTCTACCCATTCAGGAAGAGGGGGCACACGGCCCTTCACCATCGGCCATGGTGAAGGATGAGAAGACAGTACAGGACAAAAAGAAAGATGGAGGACACAAGACTCAGGTTCAAAGCAGTCGGCCTCCCATTTCATCCAGCAAGCACACTGGGGCCAATAGGAGTAGCAATTCCAGTGCCAAAGTTACCACCGAGAAGGGTCTAAAAGCCACTAGGCCCTCAACCTGCACAACATTAAATAGTGCTCCCACTGAACTGAACGCTCTCTGGCCAATGCTCAAAACTTTGGTCACTGAGTTAATCGAAAGTCTGCTGTCTTCACATGGAATCAAGCAAACCACAGAGACTCGGAAGACAATTGAGCACAAGCTCAAAAAATTCGAAGATGTAATATCCATACCGTCAAGACAGCAGGGCAAGAGGCACCCCCATAAAAAGCAGATAGAGTCCAGGTCGTCGGAAAGCGACATTGATGAGGCAATTTCAGGACCACTAAGAACCTATACCCCAATTGCAACTTCCATGGCGTGTTCATCAGACTCTATGGATACCACGGAATTATCAGCACATTCCAAGAACCTAGAATTCTAAAGATCCTGCAATGGAATGCGCAAGGACTGCGCACTAAATTGCAACACTTGCAATGCATAGCAGCAACCAAAGGCATAGACATCCTGATACTACAGGAGAGCTTGCTTCGAGCCGGATTAGAACCTAAAATCTCAGGCTATCGAGGCTTCTTCCTTCCATGGATCAATGGGCAATCCAGGGGATGTGCAATCTATGTAAAAAGTGACCTGATCTCCAAATCCATAACCAGCCCACCCAATTGTGGAGCAGGGACAGAGGTAATGGGAGTCACCATTGAGCTAAGACACGACAAACTTGAAGTGTTCAATGTGTACAGGTCTCCACAAGCCGAAATGGATCTCTCTGTGTTATTTGGACACGCGACAACAACAAACACAATCATTTGTGGAGATTTTAATGCCAATCATCGATTGGCACTGGGCTCGAACAAAACAAATGAAGCCGGCATACACATTACACATCTACTGGACCAGCTTCCAGAAATACAAATCCTAAACAAGAATGAACCTACCCACATCCAAGGAGGCAGATTAGACCTAACCTTCGTTTCAGCCTCCCTAAGAGATGCAGCAACATGGTCAGTTGAGCCCACACTCACAAGCGACCACTATGGGGTCCAAATTGATCTTCAGTTAGACCTACCCACCCCACCTCCGCCTCCATCTGAAGCCTGGAACTTTGCTTTAGCAAACTGGGACCGATTTCAAAACCTCATTTCAGAGTGGCAAAGAAACTATGATCTTCCCGAAGACATTAATCAGGCAGAACAAGAATTTGTCAAAGCGATTCAAAGTGCAGCCAACCACTCAATCCCACTGAAAAAAACAGTCCACCGGACACCATAAAGATCATTGGTACTATTGCGAACGTGTCAAAGAACTCAACCATAGACTCAATAGAACAAGAAAGCTATACAAAAAACAGCCAAATGACCGCAACAGGATCTTACTTTGTGAGGTCAAGGAACATGTACATCGAGAGACCAGACAAATAAAAGAACAAAAGTGGCTAGAATGGTGTTCACACCTGAATGAACACACCTCTCTCGGGGAGATGTGGCAGCAAATTCACCGGGCCAAAGGGAATAAAACACCTAAAACTCCACTCCCCAAAGATCCTCAACAGGAAGCCGAAGTACTGGCAACCAGGTTTGCAGAGAGAGCAGCCAGCAATCAACTTCCACCAGATGTATTAGCAGTACAGACCGGACTAGAGGAAGAAAGGTGGCACAGAATCCTTACAGCATGTGAAGAAGTCTCTGACACTAATGCCCCCTTCACACTGAATGAGCTCAATCGGGCTAAGAAAAACTCCAAGGATACATCCCCTGGAGCCGACAAAATAACCTATAAAATGATTAGAAACCTCGGCCCAGAGGGAGACGCTGCATACCTAAGGTTAATTAATTTAGCCTGGACTTCTCAAACTAGACCTTCTGCTTGGAATAGAGCAGACATAGTGCCGATCCCAAAACCCAAAGATCCAGCTAATCCAAGGCCCATCTCTCTCCAAAGCTGTGCAGCCAAGACGGCTGACAGAATGGCACTCAACAGACTGGAGTGGAAAATGCCTAAACTGCACCATGATATGTATGCCTATAGAAGAGGGGTTGGCACAGTGGAATGTATTACAACTCTGTTAGCCCACTTGAATGACAGACCAGGAATGCTGATATTCCTGGACCTCGAAAAAGCCTTTGAACTGGCTAGCGCCCCAGCTATTCTCTGCTGCCTCATTGACAAAGAGGTCAGAGGCAACCTGCTCTCCTGGACCAAAAACTGTCTCATAAACAGAGAAGCAAGAGTAAAACTTCATGGCACAGTCTCTGAGTACAAAAGACATGAAAATGGTACACCGCAAGGAGGTATTCTTAGCCCTCTTCTCTTCAACTGTTTAATGGAAAGAATAATGAGGTTGAAACTCCCACATCACTGCAGGCTGCTAAACTACGCGGACGACTTTGTCATCATCATAAAAGGAAGGGATGCGGCGCGCCTTGCACCCAAATGCTTAGACTGCATCAGTAAAGAGGCAAAACAGATCGGGATCAAACTCAACCCCTCAAAGTCAAAGGCCATGCCCATAAAAATAGCGAAGCCCAACATCCAACTCACAGTACAGGGTCAACCAATAGAATGGGTCGACACCTATCAGTATCTAGGAATCATCCTGGACACACACATGAATTTTAATGCTGAGGTCACATACTTGAGAGAGCGAACTGCGGCCCAGACGGCAATCCTCAGGTCGCTAACCTCCCTTTCTGGAGGAGCCAATCTGCAAGTCCTTCGCACATACTATGTACAGGCAGTCAGATCAGTGATCGATTATGCCGCACCTGCACTCACAAATCTATCACACCAACAGTGGAAAAAGCTTGAAGTTGCCCAAAACAATGCTATGAGAGCGGCACTGGGAGCCCCCATGTGGACCAGGCTTGAAACTCTTAGACTGGAGACGGGTTTGCCCTCTCTACAAGAAAGAATATCACAAAGGACAGCTACAATTATCAGTAAGATAATTATTTCTTCTGATCCAATCCCAGTACGGCAGGCTTTGGTGGTGGACTAGGCCAAAACAATGGAAACTCTTGGGTCGCAAGAGCAGGAAAAGTCCTAAACAGACTACATTTAAAAAACATGATTCTTGATAGAGAGGGTGATCATCCACACCCAAATTACACTCATTCCGCGCCGTGGGAAGAGCCTACTTTCAAAATAGTAATAGAAAGTCTCCCAATGAAAAAGGCTGCCTATGATCCGACAATCCTAAGGCGCATAATAGAAGAGCAAATGTATAGCATAGCAGTAGCAGGAGCCACCCACATCTTCACAGATGGATCGGTGGACACATAAAATGAGAGTGCTGGCGCTGATCTTTGCACGACCAGCGTTCAGGCATATTGGAGACTGGGAGGACTAGTATCATCAACCCAAACTGAGCTGTTCGCCATACAACAGGCATTCGCATATGTGATTGCACAAAACACTCAAAATGCAATCATACACACAGACTCAAAAGCTGCACTTCAAATACTAGGACAAAAACAGTGGAAAGATAATGTGGAAATAATTACCACCATTTTGTATCAAGGAGCAGTCGCTAAAGGCAAAGGCCTCAACATAACTTTAAACTGGATCCCATCCCATATTGGAATCCCATTAAATGAAAAAGCTGATGAAATTGCTAAATTGGCAACTCGTCATCCAGTGATACATAAAACAATTCAACCCAGCCTAGAGAACATAAAAAACATCATCACCAAAAAACTCTCACATCTCAACAAAGCCTACCTACACCAGAGAATAGCTGAAGGTTCGCCATCTGCAACATGGTATCTTCAGGCAACCAAATTAGAAAGGTTAAATATCCCAAAAGGAATCCACAGGGAAATAGCAGTTAGGCTATATAGACTACGTCTAGGTTACAGATGCAACTGGGAGATTGGTGAACCCCGACAGAGAGAGTGCATCTTCTGCCAAACTGTCACAGAAAAGCCATTACTTCACTATCTTCTGGAATGTGAAGCAACCAATGACCTTAGAAGAGCTTTAAGAGTTCCTGAATCATGCAGTGGCCACCCTGAAGCCATCAACACAGCCACTCTCCTGGTCAACAAAGGTGTCCAGCAGCTGGACACCCTCATAAAGACTGTGAAGCAGTATCATCCCCCACGATAACAGCTTGATGGTTAAATGCAACCTCAGAACACTGGGAAAAAAAAATTGTACCACCTACGGGCTATTCATGCCCGTGCCACCTCTTGGGTGGCTTAATCTTTATCAATCAATCAAATGCTCGGAGCTCCTAAACGTTAAAAATGAGGTGGTAGAGGTACTGGGATTAAAAATAGAGAAAATAAATTTAGTGATTATACTAATATACAAACCGCCAGATGCAACGGCTGAGGAATTCACAGAACAGCAAAATAGAGAATAGCCTTGACAAATGGCCGTTCATGTTTAACAAATTTGCTAACTTTTTATTCCAGCATAGTTGAGGCAGTTGATAGTGGTAAGGATTGTGATGTTGTGTACCTTGACTTTAGCAAAGCTTTTGATACAGTGCCACATGAAAGACTAATTACAAAAAATAAAAGCTCATGGTATTGGGGGTGCTATATAAACTTGGATTAGGGCATAGCTATTCCAAAGGAAACAGAGAGTTAGTATAAATGGGGTTAAGTCAGAGTTGGATAATGTTGTTAGTGGAGTACCTCAGGGCTCTGTCCTGGGACCTCTGTTGTTTATAATATATATAAATGATTTATATTCAGGTTTGAGTAGCAACATTGGCAAATTTGCCGATGATACGAAAATCGGTAGGGAAATTAATTCGGAGGAGGACTCACTATAACTTCAAGTTGATCTAGATAGGGTTTTTGAAATGGTCAAAGGATTGGCAAATGCAGTTTAATGCTGATAAATGTAAAGTTCTGAGGCTAGGTAATGATGATAGAATTACAAGATACGAACTAGATGGTGTTGAGATTGCGAAGTCGGATTGCGAAAGGGATCTGGGAGTTATGATTAGTAAGAATTTAAAACAAAAGGATCAATGCATGAATGTTCATAATAAGGCGAATAGGACACTGGGATTTATTAATCGAAGCGTTAGTAAAAAGACACCTGGTGTGGTTCTTAAGCTATATCTAGCTCTGGTTAGGCCCCATTTAGATTATGCAGTTCAGTTTTGGTCGCCGTATTATAGAATGGATATAAATTCACTTGAACGTGTCCAACGTAGGATGACTAAGTTAATTCCCCAAATTAGAAATCTTTCATATGAAGAAAGATTAACAAAGCTTAAGTTGCATTCACTGGGAAGGCGAAGAGTTAGGGGTGACATGATAGAGGTTTACAAGTGGATGAATGGACATAACAGGGGGGATATTAATAGGGTATTAAAAATATCAACAGAAGACAGAACACGAAACAATGGGTATAAATTGGATAAGTTTAGATTTAGGAAAGACTTGGGTAAATACTGGTTCACAGGGTTGTTGATTTGTGGAACCAATTGCTGCGTAACGTGGTGGAGGTGGTGTCCCTCGATTGTTTCAAGCGCGGGTTGGACAAGTATATGAGTGGGATTGGGTGGTTATAGAATAGGAGCTGCCTCCTATGGGCCAATAGGCCTTCTGCAGTTGCATTTGTTCTTACTACCACACCACAACTAGTACACCACTACTGCCACACAATTACTAGTACACCACTACTATCACACTATTAATAGTACACCACTACTACCACACCACAACTATCATACATAAGAACAAAGGCAACTGCAGAAGGCCTACTGGCCCATACGAGGCAGCTCCTATTTATAACCACCCAATCCCACTCATATACTTGTCCAACCCGCGCTTGAAACAATCGAGGGACCCCACCTCCAGCACGTTACGCGGTAATTGGTTCCACAAATCAACAACCCTGTTAGTTGGCAAATGAATGGATATCGAGGGAGTGGGAAATGAATGGATATCGAGGGAGTGGGAAATGAATGAATATCGAGGGAGTGGGAAATGAATGGATATCGAGGGCACTTGGTGTCAATTGCCGGCTGGAAAGATATTGCAAATCAAATGCAATATCTTTCATAGACAACTGGGAACACTTCTATGGAAGAAATGAAATATATGCTCGTGATTGGGTGCATCTATCGTGAGCTGGGGTTGTTGCTGTTGCGAACTCGTTGGAAGAAGTGGTTAGAGGTGTTTGTTTGGGTTTAAACTGTTAGTAGATAGAGGTATGGGAATTGATTTGGAGGAAGGAGGTAATAAAAGTATGTGTTTGTGGAAGAAAGGAATTGGCAAAATGATCAGGGAAAGAGAAGGGCCTCAAAATAACAATTCACTTAGGGTATATTACACTAACAGTAGAAGTCTAAGAAATAAAATTAACGAATTAAATGCTCTTGTCTGCACAGAAAAAATAGATATTATTGCACTTATTGAAACGTGGATGAATGTAGAAAATAGAGAACTATTAGCTGAATATCAATTAAATGGATTTAAACTATTTTACACAGATAGATATATTAGACGAGGAGGTGGAGTAGCCACCTATGTTAGGGACAATTTGAAATGTAGTCTCAAAGAGGGAATCAAAACTGAGCCACACACAGAAACTATTTGGATAGAATTAAACGAAAAAGCTAATAATATTATAAAAGGAGTTATATATAGGCCACCAAATTTAGACAGAATGTAAGCAAAGCACCTACGGGATGAAATATCTAGAGCATCTAGATCTAACAGTATTTATGTCATGGGTGACTTTAATTTTAGCGGAATAAACTGTTTGAACAAAACAGGGAATAGTGAAGCAGAAGATTTTCTAGAATTAATTGACGATTGCTTTCTTACGCAACACATTAAGGAACCAACACGGGAAAGTAATATTTTAGATTTAGTGTTAACTAACAGGGAAACACAAATTAATGACATCGAAATAGGGAGTGAGCTAGGGAACAGTGATCACAAAGAAATCAGATTTAGCATAGAATGGAATAGACCAGTAGGAGAAAATTCTGTTAAAGTGCCAGATTTTCGAAAAGCTGATTTTAATAGCCTAAGAAATTTTTTGGGGTTAAATTGATTGCAAAGTCTTGGGTATGGGGTGTGGGCCGGCCTTGGAGCGAGACATGAACCCAGCGATAGGTGACTTAAATAGGGATTTCGATGTGGATTCAATATATAACTTATTTAAGAATATTCTAAACAAAGCACAAGAACGTAGTATACCATACAAATTGAATAGATCGAATACTAATGACCCAAAGTGGATAACAAAGAATTTGAAGAACCTTATAGGTAAAAAGAGAGCTTGGTACAAAAGGATTAAAATTGGGGAGGTCACTTTAGAACAGGAATTCGTACAACTGGTTAGAAATGTTAAAAAAGAGATAAGGAAAGCAAAAAGAAACTGAAGTTCGCATAGCAGGGCAAGCAAAGACAAATCCTAAAGGGTTTTTTCAGTTATATCGTACTAAGACTAGGGAAAGGATAGGTCCATTAAAAACCGAGACAGGTCAAATAACAGATAGTGATGAAGAGATGAGTAGTATTTTTAATAAATATTTTGTATCTGTATTTACTAAAGAGGAACCTAACAATATGCCTTCAGCCGAACAAGTCTATGTGGGTGGGGACGAGGACAGGTTGACGAGTTTAGCATTTATCAGGGAGGATGTTCTTAAACAAATAGTAAAACTCAAACCAAACAAATCCCCAGGGCCTGATGAAGTGTTTGCCAGGGTGCTTAAAGAATGCAAAGAGGAGCTTTGTGACCCACTGTCAACCATATTTAATAAATCAATAGAGTCAGGCAGAGTGCCAGAGTTTTGGAAAGTTGCTAATGTGATACCAGTTTTTAAGAAAGGAGATAGATCACTTGGGTCTAACTATCGACCTATTAGCCTAACGACTATTGTGGGAAAGTTACTCGAATCTATAATAGCAAATAAAATTCGTCTTCATCTTGAAAAACATAAATTAATAATTGAGTCGCAACATGGTTTTATAAATGGCCGTTCATGTTTAACAAATTTGTTATCTTTTTATTCTAGCTTAGTTGAGGCAGTTGATAGTGGTAAGGATTGTGATGTTGTGTATCTTGACTTTAGCAAAGCATTTGATACAGTGCCACATGAAAGACTGATTAAAAAGATAGAGTCTCATGGTATTGGGGGTGCTATATTAAGCTGGATTAGGGCATGGCTATACCAAAGGAAACAGAGAGTTAGTATAAATGGAATCAAGTCAGAGTGGGAAAATGTTGTAAGTGGAGTGCCTCAAGGCTCTGTCCAGGGACCTCTGTTGTTTATAATATATATAAATGATTTAGATTCAGGTTTGAGTAGCAACATTTGCAAATTTGCCGATGATACGAAAATCGGTAGGGAAATTAATTCGGAGGAGGACTCACTATCACTTCAAGTTGATCTACATAGGGTTTTGAAATGGTCAAAGGATTGGCAGATGCAGTTTAATGCTGAAAAATGTAAAGTTCTGAGGTTAGGTAATGATGATAGTTACAAGATACGAGCTAGATGGTGTTGAGATTGCGAAGTCGGATTGCGAAAGCGATCTGGGAGTTATGATTAGTAAGAATTTAAAACAAAAGGATCAATGCATAAATGTTCGTAATAAGGCAAATCGGACACTTGGATTTATTAATCGCAGCGTTAGTAACAAGACACCTGGTGTGGTTCTCAAGCTATATCTTGCTCTAGTTAGGCCCCATTTAGATTTTGCAGTTCAGTTTTGGTCGCCATAATATAGAATGGATATAAATCCACTTGAACGTGTCCAGCGTAGGATGACTAAGTTAATTCCCCAAATTAGAAATCTTTCATATGAAGAAAGATTAACAAAGCTTAAGTTGCATTTACTGGAAAGGCGAAGACTTAGGGGTGACATGATAGAGGTTTACAAGTGGGTGAATGGACATAACAGGGGGGATATTAATAGGGTATTAAAAGTATCAACACAAGACAGAACACGAAACAATGGATATAAATTGGATAAGTTTAGATTTAGGAAAGACTTGGGTAAATACTGGTTCAGTAACAGCGTGGTTGATTTGTGGAACCAATTACCGCGTAACGTGCTGGAGGTGGAGTCCCTCGATTGTTTCAAGCGCGGGTTGGACAAGTATATGAGTGGGATTGGGTGGTTATAAATAGGAGCTGCCTCGTATGGGCCAATAGGCCTTCTGCAGTTGCCTTTGTTCTTATGTTACTGAACCAGTATTCACCCAAGTCTTACCTAAATCTAAACTTATCCAATTTATAACCAATTTTTAACCAATTTCTAACCAGTCGTACGAATTCCTGTTCTAAAGTGACCTCCCCATTTTTAATCCTTTTGTACCAAGCTCTCTTTTTACCTATAAGGTTCTTCAAATTCTTTGTTATCCACTTTGGGTCATTGGTATTCGATCTATTCAATTTGTATGGTATACTACGTTTCTGTGCTTTGTTTAGAATATTCTTAAATAAGTTATATATTGAATCCACATCGAAATCCCCATTTACGTCACCTATCGCTGGGTTCACATCGATGTCACATCTTGGTTGACATCGAAATAGGGAGTGAGCTAGGGAGCAATGATCACAAAGAAATCAGATTTAGCATAGAATGGAATAGACCAGTAGGAGAAAATTCTGTTAAAGTGCCAGATTTTCGAAAAGCTGATTTTAATAGCCTAAGAAATTTTTTGGGACAAATTGATTGGAAAGTCTTGGGTATGGGGTGTGGGCCGGTCTTGGAGCGAGACATGAACCCAGCGATAGGTGACTTAAATGGGGATTTCGATGTGGATTCAATATATAACTTATTTAAGAATATTCTAAACAAAGCACAGGAACGTAGTATACCATACAAATTGAATAGATCGAATACTAATGACCCAAAGTGGATAACAAAGAATTTGAAGAACCTTATAGGTAAAAAGAGAGCTTGGTACAAAAGGATTAAAAATGGGGAGGTCACTTTAGAACAGGAATTCGTACAACTGGTTAGAAATGTTAAAAAAGAGATAAGGAAAGCAAAAAGAAACTATGAAGTTCGCATAGCAGGGCAAGCAAAGACAAATCCTAAAGGGTTTTTTCAGTTATATCGTACCAAGACTAGGGAAAGGATAGGTCCATTAAAAACTGAGACAGGTCAAATAACAGATAGTGATGAAGAGATGAGTAGTATTTTTAATAAATATTTTGTATCTGTATTTACTAAAGAGGAACTTAACAATATGCCTTCAGCCGAACAAGTCTATGTGGGTGGGGACGAGGACAGGTTGACGAGTTTAGCAGTTACCAGGGAGGATGTTCTTAAACAAATAGTAAAACTCAAACCAAACAAATCCCCAGGGCCGGATGAAGTGTTTGCCAGGGTGCTTAAAGAATGCAAAGAGGAGCTTTGTGACCCACTGTCAACCATATTTAATAAATCAATAGAGTCAGGCAGAGTGCCAGAGTTTTGGAAAGTTGCTAATGTGATACCAGTTTTTAAGAAAGGAGATAGATCACTTGCGTCTAACTATCGACCAAGTAGCCTAACGTCTATTGTGGGAAAGTTACTCGAATCTATAATAGCAAATAAAATTCGTCTTCATCTTGAAAAACATAAATTAATAATTGAGTCGCAACATGGTTTTATAAATGGCCGTTCATGTTTAACAAATTTGTTATCTTTTTATTCTAGCATTGTTGAGGCAGTTGATAGTGGTAAGGATTGCGATGTTGTATACCTTGACTTTAGCAAAGCTTTTGATACAGTGCCACATGAAAGACTGATTAAAAAGATAGAGTCTCATGGTATTGGGGGTGCTATATTAAGCTGGATTAGGGCATGGCTATACCAAAGGAAACAGAGAGTTAGTATAAATGGAATCAAGTCAGAGTGGGAAAATGTTGTAAGTGGAGTGCCTCAAGGCTCTGTCCTGGGACCTCTGTTGTTTATAATATATATAAATGATTTAGATTCAGGTTTGAGTAGCAACATTTGCAAATTTGCCGATGATACGAAAATCGGTAGGGAAATTAATTCGGAGGAGGACTCACTATCACTTCAAGTTGATCTAGATAGGGTTTTGAAATGGTCAAAGGATTGGCAGATGCAGTTTAATGCTGATAAATGTAAAGTTCTGAGGTTAGGTAATGATGATAGAGTTACAAGATACGAGCTAGATGGTGTTGTGATTGCGAAGTCGGATCGCGAAAGGGATCTGGGAGTTATGATTAGTAAGAATTTAAAACAAAAGGATCAATGCATAAATGTTCGTAATAAGGCAAATCGGACACTTGGATTTATTAATCGCAGCGTTAGTAACAAGACACCTGGTGTGGTTCTCAAGCTATATCTTGCTCTAGTTAGGCCCCATTTAGATTATGCAGTTCAGTTTTGGTCGCCATATTATAGAATGGATATAAATTCACTTGAACGTGTCCAGCGTAGGATGACTAAGTTAATTCCCCAAATTAGAAATCTTTCATATGAAGAAAGATTAACAAAGCTTAAGTTGCATTCACTGGAAAGGCGAAGAGTTAGGGGTGACATGATAGAGGTTTACAAGTGGATGAATGGACATAACCGGGGGGATATTAATAGGGTATTAAAAGTATCAACACAGGACAGAACACGAAACAATGGGTATAAATTGGATAAGTTTAGATTTAGGAAAGACTTGGGTAAATACTGGTTCAGTAACAGGGTTGTTGATTTGTGGAACCAATTGCCGCGTAACATTGTGGAGGTGGGGTCCCTCGATTGTTTCAAGCACGGGTTGGACAAGTATATGAGTGGGATTGGGTGGTTATAGAATAGGAGCTGCCTCGTATGGGCCAATAGGCCTTCTGCAGTTACCTTTGTTCTTATGTTCTTATGATGCCGCCTCTTGCCACTATTTTATATTTCTAGTATTCTATATTTATAATATTCACTTCCAACTTATATGTTGTTGTGATACCCGTTCCACATCACTGTTCCACGAATCACCGTTCACTATTTTTTTTTGTTTTTTCCTAATACACGCTTGTACACAAAGCCTCGTTCACTGGCTCACACGCGGTCTCCCGTTTATTCTCTATTTAACACAAAGATCTATTGTTAATGACTATTTTCAATTTTCCAGCGGGTCACTATACACTTTGTTATGTCTGTAATCAGTAATCCATGGCAGTAGTCCTAAGAATCCCGGTTAATGTCACGATTTTAACGGAGCGCGCACGGTACGTCTACCCCCTCCCTCGACCTCGACTCGACCTCAGTGTGGTAGTAGTGGTGTACTAGTGAATGGTGTGGTAGCAGTGGTATACTAATGATGGTGTGGTGTACTTGTTGTTGTGTAGGTAAAGTGGTGTACTAGTTGTGGTGTGGTAGTAGTGGTGCACTAGCGATAAGAACATAAGAACATAAGAACAAAGGTAACTGCAGAAGGCCTATTGGCCCATACGAGGCAGCTCCTATTCTATAACCACCCAATCCCACTCATATACTTGTCCAACCCGTGCTTGAAACAATCGAGGGACCCCACCTCCACAATGTTACGCGGCAATTGGTTCCACAAATCAACAACCCTGTTACTGAACCAGTATTTACCCAAGTCTTTCCTAAATCTAAACTTATCCAATTTATATCCATTGTTTCGTGTTCTGTCCTGTGTTGATACTTTTAATACCCTATTAATATCCCCCCGGTTATGTCCATTCATCCACTTGTAAACCTCTATCATGTCACCCCTAACTCTTCGCCTTTCCAGTGAATGCAACTTAAGCTTTGTTAATCTTTCTTCATATGAAAGATTTCTAATTTGGGGAATTAACTTAGTCATCCTACGCTGGATACGTTGAAGTGAATTTATATCCATTCTATAATATGGCGACCAAAACTGAACTGCATAATCTAAATGGGGCCTAACTAGAGCAAGATATAGCTTGAGAACCACACCAGGTGTCTTGTTACTAACGCTGCGATTAATAAATCCAAGTGTCCGATTTGCCTTATTACGAACATTTATGCATTGATCCTTTTGTTTTAAATTCTTACTAATCATAACTCCCAGATCCCTTTCGCAATCCGACTTCGCAATCACAACACCATCTAGCTCGTATCTTGTAACTCTATCATCATTACCTAACCTCAGAACTTTACATTTATCAGCATTAAACTGCATCTGCCAATCCTTTGACCATTTCAAAACCCTATCTAGATCAACTTGAAGTGATAGTGAGTCCTCCTCCGAATTAATTTCCCTACCGATTTTCGTATCATCGGCAAATTTGCAAATGTTGCTACTCAAACCTGAATCTAAATCATTTATATATATTATAAACAACAGAGGTCCCAGGACAGAGCCTTGAGGCACTCCACTTACAACATTTTCCCACTCTGACTTGATTCCATTTATACTAACTCTCTGTTTCCTTTGGTATAGCCACGCCCTAATCCAGCTTAACATAGCACCCCCAATACCATGAGACTCTATTTTTTTAATCAGTCTTTCATGTGGCACTGTATCAAAAGCTTTGCTAAAGTCAAGGTATACAACATCGCAATCCTTACCACTATCAACTGCCTCAACAATGCTAGAATAAAAAGATAACAAATTTGTTAAACATGAACGGCCATTTATAAAACCATGTTGCGACTCAATTATTAATTTATGTTTTTCAAGATGAAGACGAATTTTATTTGCTATTATAGATTCGAGTAACTTTCCCACAATAGACGTTAGGCTAATTGGTCGATAGTTAGACGCAAGTGATCTATCTCCTTTCTTAAAAACTGGTATCACATTAGCAACTTTCCAAAACTCTGGCACTCTGCCTGACTCTATTGATTTATTAAATATGGTTGACAGTGGGTCACAAAGCTCCTCTTTGCATTCTTTAAGCACCCTAGCAAACACTTCATCCGGCCCTGGGGATTTGTTTGGTTTGAGTTTTACTATTTGTTTAAGAACATCCTCCCTGGTAACTGCTAAACTCGTCAACCTGTCCTCGTCCCCACCCACATAGACTTGTTCGGCTGAAGGCATATTGTTAAGTTCCTCTTTAGTAAATACAGATACAAAATATTTATTAAAAATACTACTCATCTCTTCATCACTATCTGTTATTTGACCTGTCTCAGTTTTTAATGGACCTATCCTTTCCCTAGTCTTAGTACGATATAACTGAAAAAACCCTTTAGGATTTGTCTTTGCTTGCCCTGCTATGCGAACTTCATAGTTTCTTTTTGCTTTCCTTATCTCTTTTTTAACATTTCTAACCAGTTGTACGAATTCCTGTTCTAAAGTGACCTCCCCATTTTTAATCCTTTTGTACCAAGCTCTCTTTTTACCTATAAGGTTCTTCAAATTCTTTGTTATCCACTTTGGGTCATTAGTATACGATCTATTCAATTTGTATGTTATACTACGTTCCTGTGCTTTGTTTAGAATATTCTTAAATAAGTTATATATTGAATCCACATCGAAATCCCCATTTAAGTCACCTATCGCTGGGTTCATGTCTCGCTCCAAGACCGGCCCACACCCCATACCCAAGCCTTTCCAATCAATTTGACCCAAAAAATTTCTTAGGCTATTAAAATCAGCTTTTCGAAAATCTGGCACTTTAACAGAATTTTCTCCTACTGGTCTATTCCATTTTATGCTAAATCTGATTTCTTTGTGATCACTGCTCCCTAGCTCACTCCCTATTTCGATGTCATTAATTTGCGTTTCCCTGTTAGTTAACACTAAATCTAAAATATTATTTTCCCGTGTTGGTTCCTTAATGTGTTGCGTAAGAAAGCAATCGTCAATTAATTCTAGAAAATCTTCTGCTTCACTATTCCCTGTTTTGTTCAACCAGTTTATTCCGCTAAAATTAAAGTCACCCATGACATAAATACTGTTAGATCTAGATGCTCTAGATATTTCATCCCATAGATGCTTTGCTTCCATTCTGTCTAAATTTGGTGGCCTATATATTACTCCTATTATAATATTATTAGCTTTTTCGTTTAATTCAATCCAAATAGTTTCTGTGTGTGGCTCTGTTTTGATTCCCTCTTTGAGACTACATTTCAAATTGTCCCTAACATATATGGCTACTCCACCTCCTCGTCTAATATATCTATCTGTGTGAAATAGTTTAAATCCATATATTTGGTATTCAGCTAATAGTTCTCTATTTTCTACATTCATCCACGTTTCGGTAAGTGCAATAATATCTATTTTTTCTGTGCAGACAAGAGCATTTAATTCGTTAATTTTATTTCTTAGACTTCTACTGTTAGTGTAATATACCCTAAGTGAATTGTTATTTTGCGGACCTTCTCTTTCCCTGATCGTTTTGCCAATTCCTTTCTCCCACAAACACATACTTTTATTACCTCCTTCCTCCAAATCAATTCCCATACCTCTATCTACTAACAGTTTAAACCCAAACAAACACCTCTAACCACTTCTTCTAGCGAGTTCGCAACAGCAACAACCCCAGCTCTCGATAGATGCACCCCATCACGAGCATACATTTCATTTCTTCCATAGAAGTGTTCCCAGTTGTCTATGAAAGATATTGCATTTGATTTGCAATATCTTTCCAGCCGGCAATTGACACCAAGTGCCCTCGATATCCATTCATTTCCCACTCCCTTTCTTGGAAGAATGCCACATATGATCGGGATTCCTCCCTTGCTCCTAACTAACTCTATGGCTGTTTTATACCTCTGAATCAGTTCCTCACTCCTGACTCGACCAACATCATTTCCTCCCACGCTAATGCAAATAATGGGATTGTTCCCATTACCAGCCATAATATCATTCATGTTGTTTATAATATCACCAATGCCAGCTCCGGGATAGCAAACCCTTAACCTGTTCCCCCTATCTCTAGCACAAAACGTTCTATCCAAATACCTTATCTGGGAATCTCCCACAACTAATGTTTGCTTAGGTACTTCCTTTACTTTCTGAGGGGCCTGCGCTTCCTTTCTCTTCGTTGCTTTCCCTTTTGCGCGATCCACAGTCTCTCCACAGCACTCGTCCTCCAAAACGTCAAATGAATTTGAAGTTGCTATGGCGTTTGAAGGCGGCTTTATCAAAGTCTTCTTAAGGCCCCTGTCTTTCGCAACTCTCCAAGACGAGGTCCCTTTACTGCTGGTCTCCTCCTTCGTTACTTCTCGTTGTTTTTTAAGCTGACGCACCTCCTCCCGCAGAGAGTCCAACTCTGTCCTCAGGGCTCCCACTAGAGTCACCAGGTCCTTCACTACAACTTCCATATTGCTATGATGATAGTGTGGTAGTAGTGGTGTATTAGTGGTGGTGTGGTAGTAGTGGTGTACTAGTTGTTGTGTGGTAATATTGGTGTACTAGTGATAATGTGGGAGTAGTTGTGTACTAGTGGTGGTGTGGCAGTAGTGGTGTACTTGTTGTGGTGTGGTAGTAGTGGTGTACTAGTGATGGTGTGGTAGCAGTGGTATACTAATGATGGTGTGGTAGTAGTGGTATACTTGTTGTTGTGTAGGTAAAGTGGTGTACTAGTTGTAGTGTGGTAGTAGTGGTGTATTAGTGATCGTGTGGTAGTAGTAGTGTACTAGTGGTGGTGTGGTAGTAATGGTGTACTAGTGGTGTGGAAGTAGTGGTGTACCAGTTTTGGTGTGGTAGTAGTGATGTACTAGTTATGGTGTGGTAATAGTGGTGTACTAGTTGTGGAGCGGTAGTAGTGGTGTACTATTTGTAGTGTGGTAGAATTGGTGTACTGGAAGTTGTGTACTATTGGTGATGTACTATTTCTGGTGTGGTACTAATGATGTACTAGTGGTGGTCTACAATTTGTGGTGTGGTAGTAGTGTTGTACTGGTTGTGATTTGGTAGTAGTGGTGCACTTTTGGTGGTGTGCGAGTATTGTTGTTCTAGTGGTGGTGTGGTTATAGTGTTGAACTACTGTTGGTGTGGTAGTAGTTGTGTACTAGTTGTGGTGTGGTAGTAGTGGTGTATAAGTGGTGGTGAGGTAGTAGGTTTGTACTAGTTGTGATGTGGTAGTAGTGGTGTACTAGATGTGGTGTGGTAGTAGTTGTGTACTAGTTATAGTGTGGTAGTAGTGGTGTACTAGTTGTAGTGTGGTAGTAGTGGTGTACTAGTTCTGGTGTGGTAGTAGTGATGTACTAGTTGTAGTGTGGTAGTAGTGATGTACTAGTTGTGATGTACTAGTTGTGGTGTTGTAGTAGTGGTGTACTAGTTGTGTTTTTGTAGTAGTGGTGTAATAGTTGTGCTGTGGTAGTAGTGGTGTACTAGTTGTTGTGTACTAGTTATGGGGTGGTAGTAGAAGTGTACTAGTTGTGGTGTGGTAGTTGTGGTGTGATAGTAGTGGTGTACTAGTTATGGCGTTAGTAACAAGACACCTGGTGTGGTTCTCAAGCTATATCTTGCTCTAGTTAGGCCCCATTGAGATTATGCAGTTCAGTTTTGGTCGCCATATTATAGAATGGATATAAATTCACTTGAACGTGTCCAGCGTAGGATGACTAAGTTAGTTCCCCAAATTAGAAATCTTTCATATGAAGAAAGATTAACCAAGCATAAGTTGCATTCACGGGAAAGGCAAAGATTTAGGGGTGACATGATAGAGGTTTACAAGTGGGTGAATGGACATAACAAAGGGGATATTAATAGGGTATTAAAAGTATCAATACAAGACAGAACACGAAACAATGGGTATAAATTGGATAAGTTTAGATTTAGGAAAGACTTGGGTAAATACTGGTTCAGTAACAGGGTTGTTGATTTGTGGAACCAATTACCGCGTAACGTGCTGGAGGTAGGGTCCCTCGATTGTTTCAAGCACGGATTGAACAAGTATATGAGTGGGATTGGGTGGTTATAAATAGGAGCTGCCTAGTATGGGCCAGTAGGCCTTCTGCAGTTGCCTTTGTTCTTATGTTCTAATGTATGGTAGTTGTGGTGTGGTAGTAGTGGTGTACTATTTATAGTGTGATAGTAGTGGTGTACTAGTAATTGTGTGGCAGTAGTGGTGTACTAGTTGTGGTGTGGTAGTAGTGGTGTACTAGAGGTGATGTGGTAGTAGTGGTGTACTAGTTGTGGTGTGGTAGTAGTAGTGTACTAGTTGTGGTGTGGTAGTAGTGGTGTAATAGTCGTGGTGTTGTTGTAGTTGTGTAATGGTGGTGGTGTACTAATTGTGGTGTGGTAGTAGAGGTGTACTAGTTGTGGTGTGGTAATAGAGGTGTTCTAGTTGGGGTATATTATTAGTGGTGTACTTCTTGTGGTTTGGTTTTTTTCTGGTTAGAATTGTTACATTTCTGGTTAGAAATGTTAAAAAAGAGATAAGGAAAGCAAAAAGAAACTATGAAGTTCGCATAGCAGGGCAAGCAAAGACAAATCCTAAAGGGTTTTTTCAGTTATATCGTACTAAGACTAGGGAAAGGACAGGTCCGTTAAAAACTGAGACATGTCAAATAACAGATAGTGATGAAGAGATGAGTAGTATTTTTAATAAATATTTTGTATCTGTATTTACTAAAGAGGAACTTAACAATATGCCTTCAGCCGAACAAGTCTATGTGGGTGGGGACGAGGACAGGTTGACGAGTTTAGCAGTTACCAGGGAGGATGTTCTTAAACAAATAGTAAAACTCAAACCAAACAAATCCCCAGGGCCGGATGAAGTGTTTGCCAGGGTGCTTAAAGAATGCAAAGAGGAGCTTTGTGACCCACTGTCAACCATATTTAATAAATCAATAGAGTCAGGCAGAGTGCCAGAGTTTTGGAAAGTTGCTAATGTGATACCAGTTTTTAAGAAAGGAGATAGATCACTTGCGTCTAACTATCGACCAATTAGCCTAACGTCTATTGTGGGAAAGTTACTCGAATCTATAATAGCAAATAAAATTCGTCTTCATCTTGAAAAACATAAATTAATAATTGAGTCGCAACATGGTTTTATAAATGGCCGTTCATATTTAACAAATTTGTTATCTTTTTATTCTAGCATTGTTGAGGCAGTTGATAGTGGTAAGGATTGCGATGTTGTATACCTTGACTTTAGCAAAGCTTTTGATACAGTGCCACATGAAAGTGGCACAGTGCCAAAGTGGCACTGCACTGTAGAAAGTCACAGTGAGAGGTTGTGTTAACCGGAGCTCCTGAGTGTTGTTATATTATCATAAGAACATAAGAACATAAGAACAAAGGCAACTGCAGAAGGCCTGTTGGCCCATACGAGGCAGCTCCTATTCTATAACCACCCAATCCCACTCATATACTTGTCCAACCCGTGCTTGAAACAATCGAGGGACCCCACCTCCACAATGTTACGCGGCAATTGGTTCCACAAATCAACAACCCTGTTACTGAACCAGTATTTACCCAAGTCTTTCCTAAATCTAAACTTATCCAATTTATACCCATTGTTTCGTGTTCTGTCCTGTGTTGATACTTTTAATACCCTATTAATATCCCCCCGGTTATGTCCATTCATCCACTTGTAAACCTCTATCATGTCACCCCTAACTCTTCGCCTTTCCAGTGAATGCAACTTAAGCTTTGTTAATCTTTCTTCATATGAAAGATTTCTAATTTGGGGAATTAACTTAGTCATCCTACGCTGGACACGTTCAAGTGAATTTATATCCATTCTATAATATGGCGACCAAAACTGAACTGCATAATCTAAATGGGGCCTAACTAGAGCAAGATATAGCTGAAGAACCACACCAGGTGTCTTGTTACTAACGCTGCGATTAATAAATCCAAGTGTCCGATTTGCCTTATTACGAACATTTATGCATTGATCCTTTTGTTTTAAATTCTTACTAATCATAACTCCCAGATCCCTTTCGCAATCCGACTTCGCAATCACAACACCATCTAGCTCGTATCTTGTAACTCTATCATCCTTACCTAACCTCAGAACTTTACATTTATCAGCATTAAACTGCATCTGCCAATCCTTTGACCATTTCAAAACCCTATCTAGATCAACTTGAAGTGATAGTGAGTCCTCCTCCGAATTAATTTCCCTACCGATTTTCGTATCATCGGCAAATTTGCAAATGTTGCTACTCAAACCTGAATCTAAATCATTTATATATATTATAAACAACAGAGGTCCCAGGACAGAGCCTTGAGGCACTCCACTTACAACATATTTCCACTCTGACTTGATTCCATTTATACTAACTCTCTGTTTCCTTTGGTATAGCCATGCCCTAATCCAGCTTAATATAGCACCCCCAATACCATGAGACTCTATCTTTTTAATCAGTCTTTCATGTGGCACTGTATCAAAAGCTTTGCTAAAGTCAAGGTATACAACATCGCAATCCTTACCACTATCAACTGCCTCAACAATGCTAGAATAAAAAGATAACAAATTTGTTAAACATGAACGGCCATTTATAAAACCATGTTGCGACTCAATTATTAATTTATGTTTTTCAAGATGAAGACGAATTTTATTTGCTATTATGGATTCGAGTAACTTTCCCACAATAGACGTTAGGCTAATTGGTCGATAGTTAGACGCAAGTGATCTATCTCCTTTCTTAAAAACTGGTATCACATTAGCAACTTTCCAAAACTCTGGCACTTTGCCTGACTCTATTGATTTATTAAATATGGTTGACAGTGGGTCACAAAGCTCCTCTTTGCATTCTTTAAGCACCCTGGCAAACACTTCATCCGGCCCTGGGGCTTTGTTTGGTTTGAGTTTTACTATTTGTTTAAGAACATCCTCCCTGGTAACTGTTAAACTCGTCAACCTGTCCTCGTCCCCACCCACATAGACTTGTTCGGCTGAAGGCATATTGTTAAGTTCCTCTTTAGTAAATACAGATACAAAATATTTATTAAAAATACTACTCATCTCTTCATCACTATCTGTTATTTGACCTGTCTCAGTTTTTAATGGACCTATCCTTTCCCTAGTCTTAGTACGATATAACTGAAAAAACCCTTTAGGATTTGTCTTTGCTTGCCCTGCTATGCGAACTTCATAGTTTCTTTTTGCTTTCCTTATCTCTTTTTTAACATTTCTAACCAGTTGTACGAATTCCTGTTCTAAAGTGACCTCCCCATTTTTAATCCTTTTGTACCAAGCTCTCTTTTTACCTATAAGGTTCTTCAAATTCTTTGTTATCCACTTTGGGTCATTTGTATTCGATCTATTCAATTTGTATGGTATACTAAGTTCCTGTGCTTTGTTTAGAATATTCTTAAATAAGTTATATATTGAATCCACATCGAAATCCCCATTTAAGTCACCTATCGCTGGGTTCATGTCTCGCTCCAAGACCGGCCCACACCCCATACCCAAGACTTTCCAATCAATTTGACCCAAAAAATTTCTTAGGCTATTAAAATCAGCTTTTCGAAAATCTGGCACTTTAACAGAATTTTCTCCTACTGGTCTATTCCATTCTATGCTAAATCTGATTTCTTTGTGATCACTGCTCCCTAGCTCACTCCCTATTTCGATGTCATTAATTTGCGTTTCCCTGTTAGTTAACACTAAATCTAAAATATTATTTTCCCGTGTTGGTTCCTTAATGTGTTGCGTAAGAAAGCAATCGTCAATTAATTCTAGAAAATCTTCTGCTTCACTATTCCCTGTTTTGTTCAACCAGTTTATTCCGCTAAAATTAAAGTCACCCATGACATAAATACTGTTAGATCTAGATGCTCTAGATATTTCATCCCATAGGTGCTTTGCTTCCATTCTGTCTAAATTTGGTGGCCTATATATTACTCCTATTATAATATTATTTGCTTTTTCGTTTAATTCTATCCAAATAGTTTCTGTGTGTGGCTCTGTTTTGATTCCCTCTTTGAGACTACATTTCAAATTGTCCCTAACATATATGGCTACTCCCCCTCCTCGTCTAATATATCTATCTGAGTGAAATAGTTTAAATCCATATATTTGATATTCAGCTAATAGTTCTCTATTTTCTACATTCATCCACGTTTCGGTAAGTGCAATAATATCTATTTTTTCTGTGCAGACAAGAGCATTTAATTCGTTAATTTTATTTCTTAGACTTCTACTGTTAGTGTAATATACCCTAAGTGAATTGTTATTTTGCGGACCTTCTCTTTCCCTGATCATTTTGCCAATTCCTTTCTCCCACAAACACATACTTTTATTACCTCCTTCCTCCAAATCAATTCCCATACCTCTATCTACTAACAGTTTAAACCCAAACAAACACCTCTAACCACTTCTTCCAACGAGTTCGCAACAGCAACAACCCCAGCTCTCGATAGATGCACCCCATCACGAGCATACATTTCATTTTTTCCATAGAAGTGTTCCCAGTTGTCTATGAAAGATATTGCATTTGATTTGCAATATCTTTCCAGCCGGCAATTGACACCAAGTGCCCTCGATATCCATTCATTTCCCACTCCCTTTCTTGGAAGAATGCCACATATGATCGGGATTCCTCCCTTGCTCCTAACTAATTCTATGGCTGTTTTATACCTCTGAATCAGTTCCTCACTCCTAACTCGACCAACATCATTTCCTCCCACGCTAATGCAAATAATGGGATTGTTCCCATTACCAGCCATAATATCATTCATGTTGTTTATAATATCACCAATGCCAGCTCCGGGATAGCAAACCCATAGCAATAGCAAAAATCATAGCAATATGGAAGTTGTAGTGAAGGACCTGGTGACTCTAGTGGGAGCCCTGAGGACAGAGTTGGACTCTCTGCGGGAGGAGGTGCGTCAGCTTAAAAAACAACGAGAAGTAACGAAGGAGGAGACCAGCAGTAAAGGGACCTCGTCTTGGAGAGTTGCGAAAGACAGGGGCCTTAAGAAGACTTTGATAAAGCCGCCTTCAAACGCCATAGCAACTTCAAATTCATTTGACGTTTTGGAGGACGAGTGCTGTGGAGAGACTGTGGATCGCGCAAAAGGGAAAGCAACGAAGAGAAAGGAAGCGCAGGCCCCTCAGAAAGTAAAGGAAGTACCTAAGCAAACATTAGTTGTGGGAGATTCCCAGATAAGGTATTTGGATAGAACGTTTTGTGCTAGAGATAGGGGGAACAGGTTAAGGGTTTGCTATCCCGGAGCTGGCATTGGTGATATTATAAACAACATGAATGATATTATGGCTGGTAATGGGAACAATCCCATTATTTGCATTAGCGTGGGAGGAAATGATGTTGGTCGAGTCAGGAGTGAGGAACTGATTCAGAGGTATAAAACAGCCATAGAGTTAGTTAGGAGCAAGGGAGGAATCCCGATCATATGTGGCATTCTTCCAAGAAAGGGAGTGGGAAATGAATGGATATCGAGGGCACTTGGTGTCAATTGCCGGCTGGAAAGATATTGCAAATCAAATGCAATATCTTTCATAGACAACTGGGAACACTTCTATGGAAGAAATGAAATGTATGCTCGTGATGGGGTGCATCTATCGAGAGCTGGGGTTGTTGCTGTTGCGAACTCGCTAGAAGAAGTGGTTAGAGGTGTTTGTTTGGGTTTAAACTGTTAGTAGATAGAGGTATGGGAATTGATTTGGAGGAAGGAGGTAATAAAAGTATGTGTTTGTGGGAGAAAGGAATTGGCAAAACGATCAGGGAAAGAGAAGGTCCGCAAAATAACAATTCACTTAGGGTATATTACACTAACAGTAGAATGAATGAAGAAATAAAATTAACGAATTAAATGCTCTTGTCTGCACAGAAAAAATAGATATTATTGCACTTACCGAAACGTGGATGAATGTAGAAAATAGAGAACTATTAGCTGAATATCAAATATATGGATTTAAACTATTTCACACAGATAGATATATTAGACGAGGAGGTGGAGTAGCCATATATGTTAGGGACAATTTGAAATGTAGTCTCAAAGAGGGAATCAAAACAGAGCCACACACAGAAACTATTTGGATTGAATTAAACGAAAAAGCTAATAATATTATAATAGGAGTAATATATAGGCCACCAAATTTAGACAGAATGGAAGCAAAGCATCTATGGGATGAAATATCTAGAGCATCTAGATCTAACAGTATTTATGTCATGGGTGACTTTAATTTTAGCGGAATAAACTGGTTGAACAAAACAGGGAATAGTGAAGCAGAAGATTTTCTAGAATTAATTGACGATTGCTTTCTTACGCAACACATTAAGGAACCAACACGGGAAAATAATATTTTAGATTTAGTGTTAACTAACAGGGAAACGCAAATTAATGACATCGAAATAGGGAGTGAGCTAGGGAGCAGTGATCACAAAGAAATCAGATTTAGCATAGAATGGAATAGACCAGTAGGAGAAAATTCTGTTAAAGTGCCAGATTTTCGAAAAGCTGATTTTAATAGCCTAAGAAATTTTTTGGGTCAAATTGATTGGAAAGGCTTGGGTATGGGGTGTGGGCCGGTCTTGGAGCGAGACATGAACCCAGCGATAGGTGACTTAAATGGGGATTTCGATGTGGATTCAATATATAACTTATTTAAGAATATTCTAAACAAAGCACAGGAACGTAGTATACCATACAAATTGAATAGATCGTATACTAATGACCCAAAGTGGATAACAAAGAATTTGAAGAACCTTATAGGTAAAAAGAGAGCTTGGTACAAAAGGATTAAAAATGGGGAGGTCACTTTAGAACAGGAATTCGTACAACTGGTTAGTAATGTTAAAAAAGAGATAAGGAAAGCAAAAAGAGACTATGAAGTTCGCATAGCAGGGCAAGCAAAGACAAATCCTAAAGGGTTTTTTCAGTTATATCGTACTAAGACTAGGGAAAGGATAGGTCCATTAAAAACTGAGACAGGTCAAATAACAGATAGTGATGAAGAGATGAGTAGTATTTTTAATAAATATTTTGTATCTGTATTTACTAAAGAGGAACTTAACAATATGCCTTCAGCCGAACAAGTCTATGTGGGTGGGGACGAGGACAGGTTGACGAGTTTAGCAGTTACCAGGGAGGATGTTCTTAAACAAATAGTAAAACTCAAACCAAACAAATCCCCAGGGCCGGATGAAGTGTTTGCTAGGGTGCTTAAAGAATGCAAAGAGGAGCTTTGTGACCCACTGTCAACCATATTTAATAAATCAATAGAGTCAGGCAGAGTGCCAGAGTTTTGGAAAGTTGCTAATGTGATACCAGTTTTCAAGAAAGGAGATAGATCACTTGCGTCTAACTATCGACCAATTAGCCTAACGTCTATTGTGGGAAAGTTACTCGAATCTATAATAGCAAATAAAATTCGTCTTCATCTTGAAAAACATAAATTATTAATTGAGTCGCAACATGGTTTTATAAATGGCCGTTCATGTTTAACAAATTTGTTATCTTTTTATTCTAGCATTGTTGAGGCAGTTGATAGTGGTAAGGATTGCGATGTTGTATACCTTGACTTTAGCAAAGCTTTTGATACAGTGCCACATGAAAGACTGATTAAAAAAATAGAGTCTCATGGTATTGGGGGTGCTATATTAAGCTGGATTAGGGCATGGCTATACCAAAGGAAACAGAGAGTTAGTATAAATGGAATCAAGTCAGAGTGGGAAAATGTTGTAAGTGGAGTGCCTCAAGGCTCTGTCCTGGGACCTCTGTTGTTTATTATATATATAAATGATTTAGATTCAGGTTTGAGTAGCAACATTTGCAAATTTGCCGATGATACGAAAATCGGTAGGGAAATTAATTCGGAGGAGGACTCACTATCACTTCAAGTTGATCTAGATAGGGTTTTGAAATGGTCAAAGGATTGGCAGATGCAGTTTAATGCTGATAAATGTAAAGTTCTGAGGTTAGGTAATGATGATAGAGTTACAAGATACGAGCTAGATGGTGTTGTGATTGCGAAGTCGGATTGCGAAAGGGATCTGGGAGTTATGATTAGTAAGAATTTAAAACAAAAGGATCAATGCATAAATGTTCGTAATAAGGCAAATCGGACACTTGGATTTATTAATCGCAGCGTTAGTAACAAGACACCTGGTGTGGTTCTCAAGCTATATCTTGCTCTAGTTAGGCCCCATTTAGATTATGCAGTTCAGTTTTGGTCGCCATATTATAGAATGGATATAAATTCACTTGAAATTGTCCAGCGTAGGATGACTAAGTTAATTCCCCAAATTAGAAATCTTTCATATGAAGAAAGATTAACAAAGCTTAAGTTGCATTCACTGGAAAGGCGAAGAGTTAGGGGTGACATGATAGAGGTTTACAAGTGGATGAATGGACATAACCGGGGGGATATTAATAGGGTATTAAAAGTATCAACACAGGACAGAACACGAAACAATGGATATAAATTGGATAAGTTTAGATTTAGGAAAGACTTGGGTAAATACTGGTTCAGTAACAGGGTTGTTGATTTGTGGAACCAATTGCCGCGTAACATTGTGGAGGTGGGGTCCCTCGATTGTTTCAAGCACGGGTTGGACAAGTATATGAGTGGGATTGGGTGGTTATAGAATAGGAGCTGCCTCGTATGGGCCAATAGGCCTTCTGCAGTTACCTTTGTTCTTATGTTCTTATGTTCTTAAAGACTGATTAAAAAGATAGTCTCATGGTATTGGGGGTGCTATATTAAGCTGGATTAGGGCATGGCTATACCAAAGGAAACAGAGAGTTAGTATAAATGGAATCAAGTCAGAGTGGGAAAATGTTGTAAGTGGAGTGCCTCAAGGCTCTGTCCTGGGACCTCTGTTGTTTATAATATATATAAATGATTTAGATTCAGGTTTGAGTAGCAACATTTGCAAATTTGCCGATGATACGAAAATCGGTAGGGAAATTAATTCGGAGGAGGACTCACTATCACTTCAAGTTGATCTAGATAGGGTTTTGAAATGGTCAAAGGATTGGCAGATGCAGTTTAATGCTGATAAATGTAAAGTTCTGAGGTTAGGTAATGATGATAGAGTTACAAGATACGAGCTAGATGGTGTTGTGATTGCGAAGTCGGATTGCGAAAGGGATCTGGGAGTTATGATTAGTAAGAATTTAAAACAAAAGGATCAATGCATAAATGTTCGTAATAAGGCAAATCGGACACTTGGATTTATTAATCGCAGCGTTAGTAACAAGACACCTGGTGTGGTTCTCAAGCTATATCTTGCTCTAGTTAGGCCCCATTTAGATTATGCAGTTCAGTTTTGGTCGCCATATTATAGAATGGATATAAATTCACTTGAACGTGTCCAGCGTAGGATGACTAAGTTAATTCCCCAAATTAGAAATCTTTCATATGAAGAAAGATTAACAAAGCTTAAGTTGCATTCACTGGAAAGGCGAAGAGTTAGGGGTGACATGATAGAGGTTTACAAGTGGATGAATGGACATAACCGGGGGATATTAATAGGGTATTAAAAGTATCAACACAGGACAGAACACGAAACAATGGGTATAAATTGGATAAGTTTAGATTTAGGAAAGACTTGGGTAAATACTGGTTCAGTAACAGGGTTGTTGATTTGTGGAACCAATTGCCGCGTAACATTGTGGAGGTGGGGTCCCTCGATTGTTTCAAGCACGGGTTGGACAAGTATATGAGTGGGATTGGGTGGTTATAGAATAGGAGCTGCCTCGTATGGGCCAATAGGCCTTCTGCAGTTACCTTTGTTCTTATGTTCTTATGTTCTTATGGTTGTAGTGGTGTACTAGTTGTGGTGTTATAGTAGTGGTGTACTAGTTGTGGTGTGGTAGTAGTGGTGTACTAGTTGTGGTGTGCTAGTAGTGGTGTACTACTGGTGGAGTTGTAGTAGTGGTGTACTAGTTGTTGTGTGGTAGTAGTGGTTTACTAATTGTGGAGTAGTAGTAGTGGTGTACTAGTGGTGATGTGGTAGTAGTGGTTTACTAGTTGTGGTGTGGTTGTAGTGGTGTACTACTTGTAGAGTGAAAGTAGTGGTGTACTAGTGGTGATGTGGCAGTAGTGGTGTACTACTTGTAGAGTGGTAGTAATGGTATACTAGTTGTGGAGTGGTAGTAGTGGTATTCTTTTGGTGAGGTGGTATTAGCGGTGTTTTAGTGGTGATGTAGTAGTAGTGGTGTACTAGTTGTGGTGTACTACTTATGGTGTGGTAGTAGTGGTGTACTAGTTGTGCTGTGGTTGTTGTGGTGTGGTAGTAGTGGTGTACTATTTATAGGGTGGTAGTAGTGATGTACTATTTATGGTGTAGTAGTAGTTGTGTACTAGTTGTGGTGTGGCAGTAGACGTGTGACAGTAGTGGTGTGCTAGTTGTGTTGTGGTAGTATTGGTGTACTAGATGTGGTGTTGTTGTCTGGTCTACTGGTGGAGGTGTACTAATTGTGGTGTTGTTGTAGTGGTGTTCTGGTGGTGGTGTACTAATTGTGGTGTGGTTGTTGTAGTTTGGTAGTAGTGGTGTACTAGTTGTGGTGTGGTAATAGTGGTGTACTAGGTGGGGTGTATTAGTAGTGGTGTACTACTTGTGGTGTGGTAGTAGTGGTGTACTAGTTGTGGTATTGTAGTAGTGGTGTAATAGTTGTGGTTTGGTAGTAGTTATGTACTAATGATGGTGTTGTAGTAGTGGTGTACTAGTTGTTGTGTGGTAGTAGTGGTGTACTAGTTGTTGTGTGGTAGTAGTGGTGTACTAGTTGTGGAGTGGTAGTAGCGGTGTCCTAGTTGTGGAGTGGTAGTAGTGGTGTACTAGTGGGATGTAGTAGTAGTGGTGTACTAGTTGTGGTGTGGTAGTAGTGGTGTACTGCTTGTGGAGTGGGAGTTGTGGTGTGGTAGTAGTGGTGTACTAGTTGTGGAGTGGTAGTAGAGGTGTACTAGTTGTGGAGTGGTTGTAGTGGTGTACTAGTGGTGATGTGGTAGTAGTGGTGTACTAGTTGTGGTGTGGTAGTAGTGGTGTACTAGTTGTGGAGTGGTAGTAGTTGTGTACTAGGTGTGGAGTGGTAGTAGTGGTATACTAGTGGTTGTGTGGTTGTAGTGGTATACTAATGGTGGTGTAGTAGTGGTATACTAATGGTGGTGTAGTAGTGGTGGTGAACTTGTTGTTGCGTACTAGTTGCGGTATGGTAGTAATGGTGTACTAGTTATAGTGTGGTAGTAGTAGTGTACTAGTTGTAGTGTGGTAGTTGTGGTGTACTAGTTGTAGTGTTGTAGTAGTGGTGTACTAGTTCTGGTGTGGTAGTAGTGGTGTACTATTTGTGGTGTGGTAGTAGTGGTGTACTAGTTGTTATGTACTAGTTGTGGTGTTGTAGTAGTGGTGAACTAGTTGTGGTGTTGTAGTTGTGGTGTACTAGTTGTGGTGTGGTAGTAGTGGTGTACTAGTTGTGGTGTACTAGTTATGGTGTGGTAGTAGTGGTGTACTAGTTGTAGTGTGGTAGTAGAGGTGTACGAGTGATGGTGTGGTAGTAGTGGTGTACTAGTAGTGGTGTGGTAGTAGTGGAGTACTAGTGGTGGTGTGGTAGTAGTGGTGTACAAGTGGTGGTGAGGTAGTAAGTTTGTACTAGTTGTGGTGTGTTAATAGTGATGGACTATTATGGAAGAAATGAAATGTATGCTCGTGATGGGGTGCATCTATCGAGAGCTGGGGTTGTTGCTGTTGCGAACTCGCTAGAAGTGGTTAGAGGTGTTTGTTTGGGTTTAAACTGTTAGTAGATAGAGGTATGGGAATTGATTTGGAGGAAGGAGGTAATAAAAGTATGTGTTTGTGGGAGAAAGGAATTGGCAAAACGATCAGGGAAAGAGAAGGTCCGCAAAATAACAATTCACTTAGGGTATATTACACTAACAGTAGAAGTCTAAGAAATAAAATTAACGAATTAAATGCTCTTGTCTGCACAGAAAAAATAGATATTATTGCACTTACCGAAACGTGGATGAATGTAGAAAATAGAGAACTATTAGCTGAATATCAAATATATGGATTTAAACTATTTCACACAGATAGATATATTAGACGAGGAGGTGGAGTAGCCATATATGTTAGGGACAATTTGAAATGTAGTCTCAAAGAGGGAATCAAAACAGAGCCACACACAGAAACTATTTGGATTGAATTAAACGAAAAAGCTAATAATATTATAATAGGAGTAATATATAGGCCACCAAATTTAGACAGAATGGAAGCAAAGCATCTATGGGATGAAATATCTAGAGCATCTAGATCTAACAGTATTTATGTCATGGGTGACTTTAATTTTAGCGGAATAAACTGGTTGAACAAAACAGGGAATAGTGAAGCAGAAGATTTTCTAGAATTAATTGACGATTGCTTTCTTACGCAACACATTAAGGAACCAACACGGGAAAATAATATTTTAGATTTAGTGTTAACTAACAGGGAAACGCAAATTAATGACATCGAAATAGGGAGTGAGCTAGGGAGCAGTGATCACAAAGAAATCAGATTTAGCATAGAATGGAATAGACCAGTAGGAGTAAATTCTGTTAAAGTGCCAGATTTTCGAAAAGCTGATTTTAATAGCCTAAGAAATTTTTTGGGTCAAATTGATTGGAAAGGCTTGGGTATGGGGTGTGGGCCGGTCTTGGAGCGAGACATGAACCCAGCGATAGGTGACTTAAATGGGGATTTCGATGTGGATTCAATATATAACTTATTTAAGAATATTCTAAACAAAGCACAGGAACGTAGTATACCATACAAATTGAATAGATCGTATACTAATGACCCAAAGTGGATAACAAAGAATTTGAAGAACCTTATAGGTAAAAAGAGAGCTTGGTACAAAAGGATTAAAAATGGGGAGGTCACTTTAGAACAGGAATTCGTACAACTGGTTAGAAATGTTAAAAAAGAGATAAGGAAAGCAAAAAAAAACTATGAAGTTCGCATAGCAGGGCAAGCAAAGACAAATCCTAAAGGGTTTTTTCAGTTATATCGTACTAAGACTAGGGAAAGGATAGGTCCATTAAAAACTGAGACAGGTCAAATAACAGATAGTGATGAAGAGATGAGTAGTATTTTTAATAAATATTTTGTATCTGTATTTACTAAAGAGGAACTTAACAATATGCCTTCAGCCGAACAAGTCTATGTGGGTGGGGACGAGGACAGGTTGACGAGTTTAGCAGTTACCAGGGAGGATGTTCTTAAACAAATAGTAAAACTCAAACCAAACAAATCCCCAGGGCCGGATGAAGTGTTTGCTAGGGTGCTTAAAGAATGCAAAGAGGAGCTTTGTGACCCACTGTCAACCATATTTAATAAATCAATAGAGTCAGGCAGAGTGCCAGAGTTTTGGAAAGTTGCTAATGTGATACCAGTTTTTAAGAAAGGAGATAGATCACTTGCGTCTAACTATCGACCAATTAGCCTAACGTCTATTGTGGGAAAGTTACTCGAATCTATAATAGCAAATAAAATTCGTCTTCATCTTGAAAAACATAAATTAATAATTGAGTCGCAACATGGTTTTATAAATGGCCGTTCATGTTTAACAAATTTGTTATCTTTTTATTCTAGCATTGTTGAGGCAGTTGATAGTGGTAAGGATTGCGATGTTGTATACCTTGACTTTAGCAAAGCTTTTGATACAGTGCCACATGAAAGACTGATTAAAAAAATAGAGTCTCATGGTATTGGGGGTGCTATATTAAGCTGGATTAGGGCATGGCTATACCAAAGGAAACAGAGAGTTAGAATAAATGGAATCAAGTCAGAGTGGGAAAATGTTGTAAGTGGAGTGCCTCAAGGCTCTGTCCTGGGACCTCTGTTGTTTATAATATATATAAATGATTTAGATTCAGGTTTGAGTAGCAACATTTGCAAATTTGCCGATGATACGAAAATCGGTAGGGAAATTAATTCGGAGGAGGACTCACTATCACTTCAAGTTGATCTAGATAGGGTTTTGAAATGGTCAAAGGATTGGCAGATGCAGTTTAATGCTGATAAATGTAAAGTTCTGAGGTTAGGTAATGATGATAGAGTTACAAGATACGAGCTAGATGGTGTTGTGATTGCGAAGTCGGATTGCGAAAGGGATCTGGGAGTTATGATTAGTAAGAATTTAAAACAAAAGGATCAATGCATAAATGTTCGTAATAAGGCAAATCGGACACTTGGATTTATTAATCGCAGCGTTAGTAACAAGACACCTGGTGTGGTTCTCAAGCTATATCTTGCTCTAGTTAGGCCCCATTTAGATTATGCAGTTCAGTTTTGGTCGCCATATTATAGAATGGATATAAATTCACTTGAACGTGTCCAGCGTAGGATGACTAAGTTAATTCCCCAAATTAGAAATCTTTCATATGAAGAAAGATTAACAAAGCTTAAGTTGCATTCACTGGAAAGGCGAAGAGTTAGGGGTGACATGATAGAGGTTTACAAGTGGATGAATGGACATAACCGGGGGGATATTAATAGGGTATTAAAAGTATCAACACAGGACAGAACACGAAACAATGGATATAAATTGGATAAGTTTAGATTTAGGAAAGACTTGGGTAAATACTGGTTCAGTAACAGGGTTGTTGATTTGTGGAACCAATTGCCGCGTAACATTGCGGAGGTGGGGTCCCTCGATTGTTTCAAGCACGGGTTGGACAAGTATATGAGTGGGATTGGGTGGTTATAGAATAGGAGCTGCCTCGTATGGGCCAATAGGCCTTCTGCAGTTACCTTTGTTCTTATGTTCTTATGGACTAGTTGTGGTGTGGTAGTAGTGGTGTACTAGTTGTGGTGTGGTAGTAGTGGTGTTCTAGTTGTAGTGTGGTAGTAGTGGTGTACTAGTTGTAGTGGTGTACTAGTTGTTATGTTGTAGTAGTGGTGTACTAGTTGTGATGTGGTAGTAGTGGTGTACTAGTTGCTATGTACTAGTTGTGGTGTTGTAGTAGTGGTGTATGTTACGAACCTTACCTCCTGTGGAGGTTGGTTTCGGTTGTAAAATGTTGGTGGACACAGGGAGAGTGTGTATTAGTATAAATCCCCAGCTGAGATCAGAGTGGCCGCGAGTCATCATTATTACTCCGCCCAGTAAAGTAGTGCCTTCTCAGCTGGAGATCATCAGAAGTAATGTGAACTTGAGTAGCTTTACTATGCAAGGGAAAAATGGACTCTATAAAAAGTATGCATGGGGGAATATAGTAAATAAAATCATTAATGTGTTTGATAGCATATGTAAAGAGTAGACTATTAAGGGGCAATGAGGAAAGAGAGGTGGACGCCATCTTGACTGAAGGGGGAGTTGTATCGCTGCCGACCGTTCCTGATATTTGAGGGGGTTTCTCCGGCCGTTCAGTCAGATAAGCCTGTCCTTGTCTATATCCAGGGTTGCAAGATTGGGTAGAGTAATATTGCAGAAGTTGGAGAGGTTTTATAAGAGTCCAGGTTTCCTAGAGGCAAAAATATATGAGTTGTTGGATGACAGCGGTTTGTGGCTGGGTGCATGACACCAGGAATAAGACAGTGAGCCGTGGGGTGGTCAGAGTCACTTGAGTTATAAAACATAGTGATCTTATGTTGTAAGGAAAACGCCTTGTTAAATGTAATCCTGTGACTTGTACGTATAAATTTGTGACATGTACTAGACTGTTTCCCTTACCCCTCATACTCCCAAGACAACCTGGTAAGGACCACCACCACCAAGCTCTCACTAGCTCTCTATGACAACAAAAACGTATCACGGCTGATAACATCAGTAACACACGCCCTGTGATAGTGTACTAGTTGTGGTATGGTAGTAGTGGTGTAATAGTTGTGGTGTACTACTTATGGTGTGGTAGTAGTGGTGTTCTAGTTATAGTGTGGTAGGTGTGGTAGTAGTAGTGTACTATTTATGGTGTAGTAGTAGTTGTGTACTAGTTGTGGTGTGACAGTAGTCGTGTGGCAGTAGTGGTGTACTAGTTGTGTTGTGGTAGTATTGGTGTACTAGATGTGTTGTTGTTGTAGTGGTGTACTGGTGGTGGTGTTCTAATTGTTGTGTTGTTGTAGTGGTGTTCTGGGTATGGTGTAGTAATTGTGGTGTAGTAGTTGTAGTTTGGCAGTAGTGGTGTACTAGTTGTGGTGTGGTAATAGTGGTGTACTAGGTGGGGTGTATTAGTTGTGGTGTGGTAGTAGTGGTGTACTAGTAGTGGTGTTGTAGTAATGGTGTACTAGTTGTGGTGTGGTAGTAGTGGCGTACTAATGATGGTGTTTTAGTAGTGGTGTACTAGTTGTTATGTGGTAATATTGGTGTACTATTTGTGGAGTGGTGGTAGTTGTGTACTAGTTGTGGAGGGTAGTAGTGGTGTACTAGTGTTGATGTGGTAGTAGTGGTGTACTAGTTGTGGTGTGGTAGTTGTGGTGTGGAAGTAGTGGTATACTAGTTATGGTGTGGTAGTTGTTGTGTGGTAGTAGTGGTGTACTAGTTGTGGAGCGGTAGTAGTGGTGTACTAGTTGTGGAGTGGTACTAGTGGTGACGTGGTAGTAGTGGTGTACTAGTTGTGGTGTGGTAGTAGTGGTGTACTAGTTGTGGAGTGGTAGTAGTTGTGTACTAGTTGTGGAGTGGTAGTAGTTATATACTAGTGGTTGTGTGGGAGTAGTGGTATACTAATAGTGGTGTAGTAGTGTTGGTTAACTAGTTGTGGTGTACTAGTTGCGGTATGGTAGTAGTGGTGTACTAGTTATGGTGTGGTAGTAGTGGTGTACTAGTTGTAGTGTGGTAGTTGTGGTGTACTAGTTGTGGTGTTGTAGTAGTGGTGTACTAGTAGTGGTGTACTAGTTGTGGTGTTGTAGTAGTGGTGTACTAGTTGTGGTGTACTACTTATGGTGTGGTAGTAGTGGTGTACTAGTTGTAGTAGAGGTGTACTAGTGATGGTGTGGTAGTAGTGGTGTACTAGTGGTGTACTAGTGGTGGTGTGGTAGTAGTGGTGTACAAGTGGTGGTGAGGTAGTAAGCTTGTACTAGTTGTGGTTTGTTAATTCTGGTGGACTAATTGTGGTGTGGTAGTAGTGGTGTACTAGTTGTGGTGTGGTAGTAGTGGTGTACTAGTTGTTATGTACTAGATGTGGTGGTGTATGTTACGAACCTTACCTCCTGTGGAGGTTGGTTTCGGTTGTAAAATGTTTGTGGACACAGGGAGAATGTATATTAGTATAAATCCCCAGCTGAGATCAGAGTGGCCGAGAGTCATCATTATTACTCCGCCTAGTAAAGTAGTGCCTTCTCAGCTGGAGATCATGAGAAGAAATGTGAACTTGAATAGCTTTACTATGTAAGGGAAAAATGGACTCTATAAAAAAGTATGCATGGGGGAATATAGTAAATGAAATCATTAATGTGTTTGATAGCATATGTAAAGAGTAGAGTATTAAGGGGCGATGGGGCAAGAGAGGTGGACGCCATCTTGACTGAAGGGGGAGGTGTATCGCTGCCGACCTTTCCTGCTATTTGAGGGGTTATCTTCGGCCGTTCAGTCATTGATTGATTGATAGATAAAGATTAAGCCACCCAAGAGGTGGCACGGGCATGAATAGCCCGTAAGTGGTACAATTTTTTTTTTTTTTCTTTTTTTTCCCAGTGTTCTGAGGTTGCATTTAACCATCAAGCTGTTATCGTGTGGGGATGATACTGCTTCACAGTCTTCATGAGGGAGTCCAGCTGCTGGACACCTTTGTTGACCAGGAGAGTGGCTGTGTTGATGGCTTCAGGGTGGCCACTGCATGATTCAGGAACTCTTAAAGCTATTCTAAGGTCATTGGTTGCTTCACATTCCAGAAGATAGTGAAGTAATGGCTTTTCTGTGACAGTTTGGCAGAAGATGCACTCTCTCTGTCGGGGTTCACCAATCTCCCAGTTGCATCTGTAACCTAGACGTAGTCTATATAGCCTAACTGCTATTTCCCTGTGGATTCCTTTTGGGATATTTAACCTTTCTAATTTGGTTGCCTGAAGATACCATGTTGCAGATGGCGAACCTTCTGGTGTAGGTAGGCTTTGTTGAGATGTGAGAGTTTTTTGGTGATGATGTTTTTTATGTTCTCTAGGCTGGGTTGAATTGTTTTATGTATCACTGGATGACGAGTTGCCAATTTAGCAATTTCATCGGCTTTCTCATTTAATGGGATTACAACATGGGATGGGATCCAGTTTAAAGTTATGTTGAGGCCTTTGCCTTTAGCGACTGCTCCTTGATACAAAATGGTGGTAATTAGTTCCACATTATCTTTCCACTGTTTTTGTCCTAGTATTTGAAGTGCAGCTTTTGAGTCTGTGTGTATGATTGCATTTTGAGTGTTTTGTGCAATCACATATGCGAATGCCTGTTGTATGGCGAACAGCTCAGTTTGGGTTGATGATACTAGTCCTCCCAGTCTCCAATATGCCTGAACGCTGGTCGTGCAAAGAGCAGCGCCAGCACTCTCATTTTCTGTGTCCACCGATCCGTCTGTGAAGATGTGGGTGGCTCCTGCTACTGCTATGCTATACATTTGCTCTTCTATTATGCGCCTTAGGATTGTCGGATCATAGGCAGCCTTTTTCATTGGGAGACTTTCTATTACTATTTTGAAAGTAGGCTCTTCCCACGGCGCGGAAGGAGTGTAATTTGGGTGTGGATGATCACCCTCTCTATGAAGAATCATGTTTTTTATATGTAGTCTGTTTAGGACTTTTCCTGCTCTTGCAACCCAAGAGTTTCCATTGTTTTGGCCTAGTCCAACCACCAAGGCCTGCCGTACTGGGATTGGATCAGAAGAAATAATTATCTTACTGATAATTGTAGCTGTCCTTTGTGATATTCTTTCTTGTAGAGAGGGCAAACCCGTCTCCAGTCTAAGAGTTTCAAGCCTGGTCCACATGGGGGCTCCCAGTGCCGCTCTCATAGCATTGTTTTGGGCAACTTCAAGCTTTTTCCACTGTTGGTGTGATAGATTTGTGAGTGCAGGTGCGGCATAATCGATCACTGATCTGACTGCCTGTACATAGTATGTGCGAAGGACTTGCAGATTGGCTCCTCCAGAAAGGGAGGTTAGCGACCTGAGGATTGCCGTCCGGGCGGCAGTTCGCTCTCTCAAGTATGTGACCTCAGCATTAAAATTCATGTGTGTGTCCAGGATGATTCCTAGATACTGATAGGTGTCGACCCATTCTATTGGTTGACCCTGTACTGTGAGTTGGATGTTGGGCTTCGCTATTTTTATGGGCATGGCCTTTGACTTTGAGGGGTTGAGTTTGATCCCAATCTGTTTTGCCTCTTTACTGATGCAGTCTAAGCATTTGGGTGCAAGGCGCGCCGCATCCCTTCCTTTTATGATGATGACAAAGTCGTCCGCGTAGTTTAGCAGCCTGCAGTGATGTGGGAGTTTCAACCTCATTATTCTTTCCATTAAACAGTTGAAGAGAAGAGGGCTAAGAATACCGCCTTGCGGTGTACCATTTTCATGTCTTTTGTACTCAGAGACTGTGCCATGAAGTTTACTCTTGCTTCTCTGTTTATGAGACAGTTTTTTGTCCAGGAGAGCAGGTTGCCTCTGACCTCTTTGTCAATGAGGCAGCAGAGAATAGCTGGGGCGCTAGCCAGTTCAAAGGCTTTTTCGAGGTCCAGGAATATCAGCATTCCTGGTCTGTCATTCAAGTGGGCTACCAGAGTTGTAATACATTCCACTGTGCCAACCCCTCTTCTACAGGCATACATATCATGGTGCAGTTTAGGCATTTTCCACTCCAGTCTGTTGAGTGCCATTCTGTCAGCCATCTTGGCTGCACAGCTTTGGAGAGAGATGGGCCTTGGATTAGCTGGATCTTTGGGTTTTGGGATCGGCACTATGTCTGCTCTATTCCAAGCAGAAGGTCTAGTTTGAGAAGTCCAGGCTAAATTAATTAACCTTAGGTATGCAGCGTCTCCCTCTGGGCCGAGGTTTCTAATCATTTTATAGGTTATTTTGTCGGCTCCAGGGGATGTATCCTTGGAGTTTTTCTTAGCCCGATTGAGCTCATCCAGTGTGAAGGGGGCATTAGTGTCAGAGACTTCTTCACATGCTGTAAGGATTCTGTGCCACCTTTTTTCCTCTAGTCCGGTCTGTACTGCTAATACATCTGGTGGAAGTTGATTGCTGGCTGCTCTCTCTGCAAACCTGGTTGCCAGTACTTCGGCTTCCTGTTGAGGATCTTTGGGGTGTGGAGCTTTAGGTGTTTTATTCCCTTTGGCCCGGTGAATTTGCTGCCACATCTCCCCGAGAAAGGTGTGTTCATTCAGGTGTGAACACCATTCTAGCCACTTTTGTTTTTTTATTTGTCTGGTCTCTCGATGTACATGTTCCTTGACCTCACAAAGTAAGATCCTGTTGCGCTCACTTGGCTGCTTTTTGTATAGCTTTCTTGTTCTATTGAGTCTATGGTTGAGTTCTTTGACACGTTCGCAATAGTACCAATGATCTTTATGGTGTCCGGTGGACTGTTTTTTCAGTGGGATTGAGTGGTTGGCTGCACTTTGAATCGCTTTGACAAATTCTTGTTCTGCCTGATTAATGTCTTCGGGAAGATCATAGTTTCTTTGCCACTCTGAAATGAGGTTTTGAAATCGGTCCCAGTTTGCTAAAGCAAAGTTCCAGGCTTCAGATGGAGGCGGAGGTGGGGTGGGTAGGTCTAACTGAAGATCAATTTGGACCCCATAGTGGTCGCTTGTGAGTGTGGGCTCAACTGACCATGTTGCTGCATCTCTTAGGGAGGCTGAAACGAAGGTTAGGTCTAATCTGCCTCCTTGGATGTGGGTAGGTTCATTCTTGTTTAGGATTTGTATTTCTGGAAGCTGGTCCAGTAGATGTGTAATGTGTATGCCGGCTTCATTTGTTTTGTTCGAGCCCAGTGCCAATCGATGATGGGCATTAAAATCTCCACAAATGATTGTGTTTGTTGTTGTCGCGTGTCCAAATAACGCAGAGAGATCCATTTCGGCTTGTGGAGACCTGTACACATTGAACACTTCAAGTTTGTCGTGTCTTAGCTCAATGGTGACTCCCATTACCTCTGTCCCTGCTCCACAATTGGGTGGGCTGGTTATGGATATAGAGATCAGGTCACTTTTTACATAGATTGCACATCCCCTGGATTGCCCATTGATCCATGGAAGGAAGAAGCCTCGATACCCTGAGATTTTAGGTTCTAATCCGGCTCGAAGCAAGCTCTCCTGTAGTATCAGGATGTCTATGCCTTTGGTTGCTGCTATGCATTGCAAGTGTTGCAATTTAGTGCGCAGTCCTTGCGCATTCTATTGCAGGATCTTTAGAATTCTAGGTTCTTGGAATGTGCTGATAATTCCGTGGTATCCATGGAGTCTGATGAACACGCCATGGAAGTTGCAATTGGGGTATAGGTTCTTAGTGGTCCTGAAATTGGCTCATCAATGTCGCTTTCCGACGACCTGGACTCTATCTGCTTTTTATGGGGGTGCCTCTTGCCTGCTGTCCCGTTCAGTCAGATAAGCCTATCTTTGTCTATATCCAGGGTTGCAAGATTGGGTAGAGTAATATTGCAGAAGTTGGAGAGGTTTTATAAGAGTCCAGGTTTCCTAGAGGCAAAAATATATTTGTCGTTGGATGATAGCGATTTGTGGCTGGGTGCATGACACCAGGAATAAGACAGTGAGCCGTGGGGTGGTCAGAGCCACTTGAGTTATAATACATAGTGATCTTATGTTGTAAGGAAAACGCCTTGTTAAATGTAATCCTGTGACTTGTACGTATAAATTTGTGACGTGTACTAGGCTGTTTCCCTTACCCCTCATACTCCCTAGACAACCTGGTAAGGACCACCACCACCAAGCTCTCACTATCTCTCTATGACAACAAAAACGTATCACGGCTGATAACATCAGTAACACACGCCAGTGATAGAATTGGGTAGCCTGTCCGAGAGCACCTTACATATTGAGCAGCCTGATCGAAAGCCTAATAAAGTGGATAGCCTGTAGATGTAACCTGATATAAAAATTATGTGGCTTATTTTTTTTTTCCTTTAACTTGTGTAGAAAATTAGAATATTTTTAATATTGGTATAATATGAATATGTACTTCATAACTTATTTATGTACATTTTATTAATCTTTATGAAAAGTGTTTTAAGAATTTTTTGTGCGTGTTTTCGAGTGCAAAAAAATTACCAGTTGACAGGGTAGTCAAGTAAACTATGCACTGTCCTTATGAGTTTTCAAAACAAATTCTTAGCCTAAAAAGAGAAAGGTGGGTGCAGAATTATTAATTGTGTTGGAGTCTGCTGTATCTTAGCACACTAAAAAATGGATTTCTCTCTACTCGAGATCTCTTCAGATCTCAGTTACTAACTTTAAACCAGCAGAAACCTCTAAGAAGCAAGAAGATATGTTACAAAAGTTAGAGAACCATTTTAACTCCCTACAACAGCAACACACTGCAACCCAAGACGAATCAGACCAACTTAAGCTCCTTGATTCTGTCATCATCTCATCACATGATTTTCCCCATGAAACTGACAGAGAAGACTGTACTGCCATCGTGATCCAGGAATTGCGTACTAAGTTGAATTATTCAATCGAAGCAAGAGACATTAAGTCAGCTTATAGAGTGGGTACCAAATCATCTGGTACAAACAACAGAAAGATACGTGTGAAGTTGGATAGCTGCTCCCGCAGGTCAGACCTTATCACTGCTGCAGTCGCTAGGAAATCCAAAGTTTATGTGAACGAATGTCTTACCAGATTCAGACAAAATCTCTTATTTAAACTACGTGGAATTTGCAAAAGATCCACTGCTATTAACCATTGTTTTGTGCGCGATGGTAAAATAATAGCTAGGAAGACTGATTCTGGAAAAACTTATGTCATAACCACTGAAGCACACCTCACTTTTTTCCTGGCTGACTGTGGGATATCAGCTGAATAACCAGAACATAATTTATAGTCTCACATACAACCAAAGTGTACTTAAGCTCTACCTTTCCTTTCCAAAGGTGTTTATTTTTATTTTTATTTTATTTTTTTTGTTTGTCATCTTTGCCTGTTTTATACTCTTAATTATTTGTTCTTAGTTAATCCCCTTGTCACTAAACCTAGGGCTTTTTATTACCCTGTTAATTAACCATTACTAAACTAATTATCTTCAAGATCATTTTTTTATGATTATTATTTTTCTTATTATTTTTTATTTTACATTTATATTGTCAGTCTCTTCTGATTTTTTGTTTTTTTTTATTTTATGTAACTTCTGTGTCCTCCCTGGCTATCTATTGGATCTTTATTTTACTTCTAAATTGTTACTATTTTATTGTATTTGCTTTTATTCTTGTGTTTTGCTTTATCGTGTATCTTGTATCGTGATACCTCTGCATCTCTATGCACACTGATATTGATCCTGATCAAAATCTTCTGTCTCATATCTATACCAACCAGCACATTGATCATCATTATTGCAAGTACTTTACAGCACACCAGGCTAAAAACAAACTTCAAAATAGCACCTGTCTATCAGTTTATAACCAAAATGTTAGATCACTTGGTAAACATTTTGACGATTTAAATGCATTACTCACAGCACTAGGTACTAACCTATCGTTCATTATTTTAACAGAAACTTGGCTAAATAAAGACTATACCCAACTCTACACCTTAGCTGGTTATAAAGCCATTCATAACTGTAGGCCTAATAAAAAAAGGTGGTGGCACAGCTATATATTACCGAGATACATTTATCTGCAACAGTGTTATTAGTGACAGAGATGACTACTGTGAATATACTTTTGCTCAGTTTACAATTAAATCCCTTAAATCCTCTTTGACTATTGGAGCCTCTATAGATTTCCCAATACTAACATAGCTTCTTTCTCAGACAACCTAAGGAATCTTATTATAAACAACAATCTCAACAAAAACCACATCATTCTGGGAGGAGACTTTAATATTGACCTGGGTCAACAAAATTGCTCTCAAGTTGACTATTTCCTTAACAGCATGAACTCCTGTATGCTAATCCCCACAATCACCAAACCTACCCGAGTCACTCAAACATCAGCCACTACCTTGGACCCCATATGGACAAACATAACAGCTCCCCTTGTATCTGGTATAATCTACGACAGAACAACTGACCACTATCCTACCTTTCTCATAGCGAACATGGACATAACACCACCAAAAAGCAAGAAACTTTCATTTAGGCTACACAGTGAATCAGCTTTAGACAATCTTACAGAGGCACTTTACAATATTAACTGGGATTCTGAATTCAATAATACCCATGATATAAATTCATTAGCTAACCTCTTCCTCTCCAAAACTCTAAGCCTCTACAACCTTCATTGTCCCCTTCTTACCAAGCAAGTAACTGACAAAAGATTAAACAATCCATGGCTCACAAGTGGCATTCTCAACTCAATCAACAAGAAACATGAATATGAAAAGAAAGTTAGGATTGGCCTAGTTTCAAAGGAAGTAGCTAAAAGGTACTCATCAATGCTTACCAGTATTATAAGAAAGGCAAAACTTGCATATTATGTGAATAGATTCAATGAAGCAAAAGGCAACATAAAAAGCACTTGGAAAACTATCTCTAGTATCCTAGGAACTAAACAATACTCACATAACCAAATAAAACTCTACAAGGATGGGGATATACCGTCAACTGATTTAGAAATGTCAAATGAATTTAATAGTTTCTTTTCATCGGTTGGTGCTAATCTTGCCAGTAAAATCCCACAGACTCAGACACATATTAACACATATCTCTCAGGCAGCTATCCAAACTCTCTTCTCCTTTCACCAATCAGCCCGGCAGATGTTGTGTCCATCATACACTCTCTAAAAACCAAGGCAGGGAACACCAGTGAAATTCCGAACATTGTGTACAAGAGAGTCTCCCATGCCCTTGCCCCACCCATAGCACTACTGTTCAACAAATCTATAGAGTGTCACACCTTCCCTGATATCCTCAAAAAAACAAGAGTAACGCCAGTCCATAAAGGAGGCAATCCGGCGGACATAAACAATTATAGACCAATATCAAATCTACCCATTCTATCAAAAATATTTGAACAAATTATTTACAAACAGCTCTATTCCTACCTCGTAAAATTCGACATACTCAGCCCCTACCAGTTTGGCTTCCGGTCCCAAAAGAGCACCAACGATGCAATCATTAGTCTCCTTGACGTTATCTACTCAGCCCTTGACAAAAATGAGTTTCCGATTGGACTCTTCATTGACCTAAGAAAAGCCTTTGATACTGTTAATCACAACTACCTCTTACTTAAACTCCAGCATTATGGAATCCAAGGCCTTGCCCTTGACTACATCCGATCCTATCTTAGTGACAGACACCAATATGTAACCATCAATGATACAACTTCTTCCACTCTACCAATTACCGTTGGAGTGCCACAGGGCAGCATCTTAGGACCTCTTCTTTTTCTTATATATATAAACGATCTGCCTAATGTCTCTAATATTCTCAAACCTATATTGTTTGCTGATGATACTACCCTTATCTATTCAAACCTCAACCCACATACACTAAATAATGTTGTGAATAATGAATTAAAAAAAGTCCACTTATGGATGTCAACGAACAAACTAACATTAAACATCGAAAAGACTTACTACATCTTATTTGGAAGCAAATCATCAAATGCAATTCAGCTACAGATAGACAACATTAACATCAGCAATAAAAATGATGGCAAGTTTCTTGGCCTATTCCTAGACAAGAGACTCAACTTCAGCACCCACATTCAACACATAACTAAGAAAGTCTCTAAGACAGTTGGTATACTCTCCAAAATCAGATATTATGTTCCTAACTCTGCTCTCCTTTCACTATATTATGCACTAATCTACCCCTATCTTAATTATGGTATCTGTGCATGGGGGTCTACCACTGCAAACCACCTTAAGCCCATCATCACACAGCAAAAATCTGCTATCAGAATAATAACTAACTCTGCTTTCAGACAACACTCAGCTCCCTTGTTTAAATCCCTAAACTTGCTAAATATTAACTCCCTCCACACATTCTCTTGTGTCAACTACATTTACAAAACCCTGTTCTTAAATGCAAACCATTTTTTATTTTATTTTATTTTATTTATGCATATACAAGAATGTACATAAGGAATGTGAGGATACAAATATGGTAATTACAGTCTTGTAAAGCCACTAGCACGCGCAGCGTTTCGGGCAGGTCCTTAATCTAAGAAAATTTTAAGGAGGTAAATACTTGCAAAAATTATAGACAAAAAATGATAACAGATTACATGAAATGAAAAAAAAAGATGAGAGAAAATTGTAGGTACAGTATATTAAAGCACATAGGTAGCTAAGATTGATTGCAATGACAGCTTGAATGGTAGTTGACAAAAAAATTGGTAGGCATAATACAGCAGAAACAATATAAGATTGGTTGCAATGACAGCTTGAATGGTAGTTGACAAAAATTGGTAGTCACAATACAGCATATGGCTAGCACATAAAAGAAGACAGCAATGAACACAATGATAAGGTTGTTTGAAATTACATAAAAATTAGGAGATTGGGTAACACTAGGTACAAAGCAAATTTAAAGCTCAGTGTAGGAAAACTAAGAAGATGAAGTTAGGTACTTTTTGGTTTTGCTTTTAAATATGCCATGGTTTTAAAAAACCATGCTCTGAAACTCTCCCTGGACAGATGTAATAGAACCCATTATCACCACACCAGAAATAAATATCTCTTTGATATCCCCAGGGTCAAACTTAATCTGTGTAAACACTCTATGCAAATTAAGGGACCTAGTCTATGGAACTCACTCCCTAGTGAATTGAAAAACTGTAACACTTTTGCCTTATTTAAAAGCAAAACCAAAAAGTACCTAACTTCATCTTCTTAGTTTCCTACACTGAGCTTTAAATTTGCTCTGTACCTAGTGTTACCTAATCTCCTGATTTTTATGTAATATCAAACAACCTTATCATTGTGTTCATTGCTGTCTTCTTTTATGTGCTAGCCATATGCTGTATTGTGACTACCAATTTTTGTCAACTACCATTCAAGCTGTCATTGCAATCAATCTTATATTGTTTCTGCTGTATTGTGCCTACCAATTTTTGTCAACTACCATTCAAGCTGTCATTGCAATCAATCTTATATTGTTTCTGCTGTATTGTGCCTACCAATTTTTGTCAACTACAATTCAAGCTGTCATTGCAATCAATCTTAGCTACCTATGTGCTTTAATATACTGTACCTACAATTTTCTCTCATCTTCTTTTTTTTCATTTCATGTAACTGTTATCATTTTTTTGTCTATAAATTTTGCAAGTATTTACCTCCTTAAAATTTTCTTAGATTAAGGACCTGCCCGAAACGCTGCGCGCGCTAGTGGCTTTACAAGACTGTAATTACCATATTTGTATCCTCACATTCCTTATGTACATTCTTGTATATGCATAAATAAATAAATAAATAAATAAATAAATTTGGTAGCACAACAAATTGTCGACAATCCTAGTGTTGAGGGTTTGAAAGCGGCAAAAAAGTCTATCCTAGTGGCTGTTGGCAAGCACTATGGACTATTATTGCACATGGGAATGGTGAAGACGGAACTGCTAAGAGAAATAATGATACACTGGGTAGATGAGCAAATTCTCCCACAGGAAATATTAGAGCAGTCCCCGTCCACCAGTGGTGCAAATGTTGTAACTACAGAAAAGGTAGAGACTCAGATGCAGTGGCAGGCAGAATTGGAACTAAAGAAGTTGCAGTTAAAGGCAGAGGTGAGCTCAGAAGAGGATAGAGGTAGAGCAAGCTCGAGAACTAGCTATGAAGATGTTAGAAATGGAGCTAGCTCAGAAAAAGATAGAGTTACAGATTAGGCCAACAGATTTGGGAATTAGATCAGAAAATACCGGTGTTGACGATTTAGGAACACCTGGGCAGTTAAAGATTCACAAAAATGTCAAGTTTCCTCTATTCTGTGAGTCTGACCCAGACCAATTCTTCATACATTTTGAAAAGTTGGCACAGAGTATGGAGTGGCCTGAAACACAATGGGTATCTCTTCTTCAAGGTCAGTTGGTGGGAAAGGCACAGAAGATATTTGCAGCTATGCCTTTGAGTAACAGTTTTGACTATGATGAGGTAAAAGCAGCCATTCTTACTGCTTATCAACTTGTTCCTGAGGCTTATAGGCAGAAGTTTAGACAACTGAGACGAGACTCAAGTCAAACCTTGGTAGAATTTGCACAAGAGAAATATCACATGTTTAATAAATGGTTAGATGCAGAAAAAATTAGGGATCTGGACTCTTAAAAATTTACTCCTAGTAGAAGAATTTTTATCTTGCATACCTTCTAATGTGGCTTTGTATTTGGCAGAGAAATTACCCAGAGATATCTATGAGTTGGCTAAATTAGCAGATGAATATGAGTTGATGCATAAAGTAACTTTTAAAAGTAAAATTCAATCAAATAGACAAGGATCTGGTCGAGCAGTAAACTCCTCAGTCAGATTTGAGTCCCACATGTACCCAACAGCAGGTCAAGGAAACACTTTTTCAAAGGTGCCAGGTGGTAAAGAGAGTAATATGAAACCCAAAGAGGATCACACTAGTAATAAGCCTCACCCAGAGTTGAAACAGTGTTCCTACTGCCATAGGAAGGGCCATGTTGTTAAGAGTTGTTGGTTTCTCCACCCAGAAAAGAGTCCTATGGCACTCACAATGTGTGATGGGAGGAAAACCAAAGGTGTAACAAAAATAATGGGGAAAAAAGCACTTGCTATAAATCATTTTGGAGAGTTTATATCAAATGGGAAATTACAGTATGCAAATGGTTTGTGGCATGATGTTAAAATTTTGAGGGATACAGGAGCATCCCAATCTTTATTATTAGAGAGTGTGTTAGAATATATACAGTCTACAGAGACTGGGGAGGTAATGATTATACAGGGAATCACAGGAGATTTCCAGACTGTACAATTGAGAGAAGTAAACCTAGACTGTGATTTTATTAAAGACAAAAGTTTAGTAGGTGTTAGTCCTAAATTACCAGTTGCTGGCATTGATCTAATTGTGGGGAATGATCTTTCTGGTAATAGAGTAAAAAGAGATGACCACCCAATAATGCTAACTAAGCCAGAGGTGATTAGGGCATGGACAGATCCTGAGGACAAGGTAATGTACCCAGCATGTGCCGTGACCCAGTCAAAATCAGAGTCTCAAATATCACAAACTCCCAATAATGTAAGTCAGGAGACAAAATTAGAGGTTAACAAATCAAATAGTGAATTGGATCTTTGTGACACTTTTATGGCCAAGTTGGAAGAAGCAGATGGGAACAGGATGGGGAGCACCTCCACCAAACCACCTAGGAAAAGGGGTGTTGGGGAGAGTGTAGTCCAGTTACCACATCTGGCTCTTCAGACTTGAGATCAAAATCAAATTTTATTCATCAGCATAGTACTGATCCTACGTTGACTGACTTGCATAATAAGGCAGTAACTGAACTAGAAGCAGAATCGGAGTCTATGACTTATTACTACACTAAAGAGGTGTTGATGCAGAAGTGGAGACCTAGGAGCTCACCTGTGTCACACACTTGGGAGGTAGTTAATCAAGTAGTCCTACCTAGGGGTTATAGAGAAAATGTGCTAAGTGTAGCCCATGATTCACCAATAGGCGGACATCAGGGTGTCGTAGGCCCATTGGCTAGAACCAAGAGTGGTAATATGTATATCATCACCATGATGTGTCAGACTACACGCTTTCCTGAGGCATTCCCTGTGAGAAATGCTACAACGAAAGTGGTAGTAAGGCACATAATGAAATTTTGTACTATTTTTGGTTTACCAAAAGTAATACAGACAGATAATGGGGCTAATTTCACTTCCAAAGGTTTTCAGCAGTTTTATGAGGAGTTTGGCATCCTCCATAAGACATCCACTACTTACCATCCGGAGAGCCAAGGTGCTTTGAAAAGGATGCACAAAACCCTTAAGCAAATGCTGAGAACCAGTTGCATGGAAACTGGCAGAGACTGGGATGATGGTCTTCCACTGATGCTCATGGCACTGAGGGATACTTATCAGGAGTCCCTGAGTCCCTGAGTCCCTGAATTGTTCACCCAACTCATTAGTTTTTGGCCATGAGGTGAGAAGTCCACTAACCATCTTAAGAGATAAGTTGGTTGGAAATCCAAAGAGTGTTGTGCATATTTAAAACTCTGAATTGTAATGTCAATCCTGACCTTAAAAGCTTCTTAGAAGGTTGTAACAAAAACCCATGGGTACTGTCATGTTCACAGAAAATGGTACCATCCGTTTTCTATGTGCGGCGGAGCAGACGCCAGAGAAGGTAAACAAGAGCACACAGGACCCCCGCCAAGCTTGGTAGCTACTAGTCATGTAACATCTTAAGTATTTAAGTCAGTAACCAAGCAATGGCTTTATATCAACCCTACAACCAAGACTTCCTCAGTAACACACAAACACCACATTGGCGACGAGGATGAACTGTGAACGCAGGTATTTGTTCAGTTTCAAACACAAGGGAGAAGCATGCTGCCTGGAGGAGGAAGAGAAGCTGTGAGCGCCATACCCGATGCTGTATGCTAACCAATGCTGTGTGCTAACCAATGCTGTGTGCTAAACGATGCTGTGTGCTAACCAATGCTATGTGCTAACCAATGCTATGTGCTACCCAAGCTGTGCTGACTGAAGAAACTGTGTACTGAGGAATCTGCCGACAGCACTAGGTACTAACCTATCGTTCATTATTTTAACAGAAACTTGGCTAAATAAAGACTATACCCAACTCTACACCTTAGCTGGTTATAAAGCCATTCATAACTGTAGGCCTAATAAAAAAAGGTGGTGGCACAGCTATATATTACCGAGATACATTTATCTGCAACAGTGTTATTAGTGACAGAGATGACTACTGTGAATATACTTTTGCTCAGTTTACAATTAAATCCCTTAAATCCTCTTTGACTATTGGAGCCTCTATAGATTTCCCAATACTAACATAGCTTCTTTCTCAGACAACCTAAGGAATCTTATTATAAACAACAATCTCAACAAAAACCACATCATTCTGGGAGGAGACTTTAATATTGACCTGGGTCAACAAAATTGCTCTCAAGTTGACTATTTCCTTAACAGCATGAACTCCTGTATGCTAATCCCCACAATCACCAAACCTACCCGAGTCACTCAAACATCAGCCACTACCTTGGACCCCATATGGACAAACATAACAGCTCCCCTTGTATCTGGTATAATCTACGACAGAACAACTGACCACTATCCTACCTTTCTCATAGCGAACATGGACATAACACCACCAAAAAGCAAGAAACTTTCATTTAGGCTACACAGTGAATCAGCTTTAGACAATCTTACAGAGGCACTTTACAATATTAACTGGGATTCTGAATTCAATAATACCCATGATATAAATTCATTAGCTAACCTCTTCCTCTCCAAAACTCTAAGCCTCTACAACCTTCATTGTCCCCTTCTTACCAAGCAAGTAACTGACAAAAGATTAAACAATCCATGGCTCACAAGTGGCATTCTCAACTCAATCAACAAGAAACATGAATATGAAAAGAAAGTTAGGATTGGCCTAGTTTCAAAGGAAGTAGCTAAAAGGTACTCATCAATGCTTACCAGTATCATAAGAAAGGCAAAACTTGCATATTATGTGAATAGATTCAATGAAGCAAAAGGCAACATAAAAAGCACTTGGAAAACTATCTCTAGTATCCTAGGAACTAAACAATACTCACATAACCAAATAAAACTCTACAAGGATGGGGATATACCGTCAACTGATTTAGAAATGTCAAATGAATTTAATAGTTTCTTTTCATCGGTTGGTGCTAATCTTGCCAGTAAAATCCCACAGACTCAGACACATATTAACACATATCTCTCAGGCAGCTATCCAAACTCTCTTCTCCTTTCACCAATCAGCCCGGCAGATGTTGTGTCCATCATACACTCTCTAAAAACCAAGGCAGGGAACACCAGTGAAATTCCGAACATTGTGTACAAGAGAGCCTCCCATGCCCTTGCCCCACCCATAGCACTACTGTTCAACAAATCTATAGAGTGTCACACCTTCCCTGATATCCTCAAAAAAACAAGAGTAACGCCAGTCCATAAAGGAGGCAATCCGGCGGACATAAACAATTATAGACCAATATCAAATCTACCCATTCTATCAAAAATATTTGAACAAATTATTTACAAACAGCTCTATTCCTACCTCGTAAAATTCGACATACTCAGCCCCTACCAGTTTGGCTTCCGGTCCCAAAAGAGCACCAACGATGCAATCATTAGTCTCCTTGACGTTATCTACTCAGCCCTTGACAAAAATGAGTTTCCGATTGGACTCTTCATTGACCTAAGAAAAGCCTTTGATACTGTTAATCACAACTACCTCTTACTTAAACTCCAGCATTATGGAATCCAAGGCCTTGCCCTTGACTACATCCGATCCTATCTTAGTGACAGACACCAATATGTAACCATCAATGATACAACTTCTTCCACTCTACCAATTACCGTTGGAGTGCCACAGGGCAGCATCTTAGGACCTCTTCTTTTTCTTATATATATAAACGATCTGCCTAATGTCTCTAATATTCTCAAACCTATATTGTTTGCTGATGATACTACCCTTATCTATTCAAACCTCAACCCACATACACTAAATAATGTTGTGAATAATGAATTAAAAAAAGTCCACTTATGGATGTCAACGAACAAACTAACATTAAACATCGAAAAGACTTACTACATCTTATTTGGAAGCAAATCATCAAATGCAATTCAGCTACAGATAGACAACATTAACATCAGCAATAAAAATGATGGCAAGTTTCTTGGCCTATTCCTAGACAAGAGACTCAACTTCAGCACCCACATTCAACACATAACTAAGAAAGTCTCTAAGACAGTTGGTATACTCTCCAAAATCAGATATTATGTTCCTAACTCTGCTCTCCTTTCACTATATTATGCACTAATCTACCCCTATCTTAATTATGGTATCTGTGCATGGGGGTCTACCACTGCAAACCACCTTAAGCCCATCATCACACAGCAAAAATCTGCTATCAGAATAATAACTAACTCTGCTTTCAGACAACACTCAGCTCCCTTGTTTAAATCCCTAAACTTGCTAAATATTAACTCCCTCCACACATTCTCTTGTGTCAACTACATTTACAAAACCCTGTTCTTAAATGCAAACCATTTTTTATTTTATTTTATTTTATTTATGCATATACAAGAATGTACATAAGGAATGTGAGGATACAAATATGGTAATTACAGTCTTGTAAAGCCACTAGCACGCGCAGCGTTTCGGGCAGGTCCTTAATCTAAGAAAATTTTAAGGAGGTAAATACTTGCAAAAATTATAGACAAAAAATGATAACAGATTACATGAAATGAAAAAAAAAGATGAGAGAAAATTGTAGGTACAGTATATTAAAGCACATAGGTAGCTAAGATTGATTGCAAT